>NW_027169070.1:0-132500 GCF_036898095.1 Palaemon carinicauda | reverse complement strand
GGTTCGTTATTCTTGACGTGAGGTTAATTGGGTTCGCTATTCTTTACAAGTGAAAAATTGGGCTCGTTATTCTTTACATGTAGAAAATCGGGTTCCTTAATCTTAGCATGGAAATGTTGGGTTCGCTAATCTTGACATGGAAATGTTGGGTTCTCTAATCTTGACAAGATCATATATATATATATATATATATATATATATATATATATATATATATATATATATATATATATATATATATATATATATATATATATATATATATATACATATATATATACATATATATATATACATATATATATATATATATATATATATATATATATATATATATATATATATATATATATATATATATATATATATATACATACTGTAATGTGTATAAAAAAATTGTCAGTCGTGCAATAAGGCCTCGACGTAATGGGACCAGTTAAAGAAGAAGATAAACATTTATTATGAGAGAAACATTATCGTTTCCCAGGAGTCCTCCAAGAACAGACAATTCATTGCGCATCGTGTTCGTCACCACAGTCTTCCAAAGTGAATCAGCTGATCGATGTAAACAAACTCTTTGACGGATGAATATCCTCTTCGTTTGTTTTTTATTGGCTGTCCTTTGACGGATGAATATCCTCTTCGTTTGTTTTTTAGTGGCTGTCAAAGAATGACGGATGTGGATCTCAAAAACAGGGGGAACAAGTTATTCGCCACCAGGAAATACGATGAAGCCATCAAGTGTTATTCCGATGCTATCGTAAGTTTGTTAGGATTTAGCCCCCACGCCTTTTGTGATGTTACCGTGGGCAATACTAGCTAGCATAAAGGTGTCTGGTTTCAGTTCCAGTTCCATCAGAATAGATGCTCACCAGAACGTCAGCCGGGTAACCATGGCAGTGGCCTCCCCAGTAAACAGCTTAAACTCACGGGCCCGGGCGGGGATCGATCTGCTGCCATGCGAATGCTAGGCAAACACGTTACCACTGTACTAGCCAGCATAGCCTGGTATAAAGTTAATCGTACGTAGGTTGTACATTTTCAATTCAGACGACACTCAGATTCAACCATAGGACATTTATATAAGGTTGCCTTCAGATTGTGGAAGTATGAAATATGTCCAGAAGGGGATATGTGTCATTTTCCAAGTTTGTTTACAAAAACTGCTCATGCTCAGTATATTGTTTTCGCGAGTGTTGGTCCGTGGTAACTTCTGGTAATATTAGTCACACCAATTTTTATGCATTGGAGTTATATACTTAGGAGATTTTGATGTAAAGCTTGGTCAATTCAGGAAGCTTTTTTTAATTTTCTCAATTGAGGGTTTTACTATAAGTGTTAATTGCATATTGTTAAAAAATATAAATATGCTGGAAATCTCATTTGAAAATTGATGATATTCAAATGTCTATATCTTTCTTATTTCAAGATATCTTGAATCTGTTGTTCCATTATAAAGCTCATTCTATCTATGGTACTTTTCAACCCATGTGATATCGCTCATGTAATTATGATCTTAACTCCTCTATATTTGCAATTTAGTGATAAACCCTTACTGTAGAGAAGGCTCAATTGCAATGCAATCTTTTCACCATCTAAACATTTAACTTTTTACTTTTTTTACTTTTTTTACTTGTCTATAAACCTTCATCTTTTAAAATAGGGATAGGCTTAAGTCTTGAGCAGTTCTTGAATGGACAATGCCTCGTTAAGTTGCATGACCCTCTACAACCACCTTGCTAGTCCCAGGCAAAATATTAAAGTGAAGTTGAGCTCTACCTGTCTTGTGGGAAGCTTAATGGCTGGTTCTAGCTTGGCTGAAGTCATATTACCATTAAAGGTCTCAGGTTTATATGATTAGGGAGAATACAAATTAAAGAATTTGTGATTTTTTCCCCCTATGAATCACATTTCTCCTCCTTTGTATTCTCTTAGTGCTTTCAACTTGTACACTATATTGAGTAAAGTTGTACTGTATTACAGATTCCCATTTCGAACAGAAAATTTTTTCTTGTAGGAAATGACGTGATTTAACCGAATTTGACATTCATTTCAACAGCAAACAAACAGAACAACCAGTTCAACTAACTTCAAGTAGCCGAATTGAATTGGTTGTTGTTGTGGGGATGAAATGAGGGTGGAATTGGTTGTTGTTGTGGGGATGAAATGAGGGTGAAAACTGGTTAAATCAGTTATTTTCTACAGGAAAGCATATATTTTCTGTTAAAATGTTTAAATATATTGGCTCTTGTTCAAATTCCGTCCTCACTTCACTCATCAAGAACGTATGTACTGCGCACATTAACATTAGCAATGTTACGCTGACATTGCTAACGTTAGCAATGCTACGCTAATATTTTAAATAATTTTTCCATAAACCCTTTACACCATATATAAAAGGGTACAGAACATAACAAACCCACCTAACCTAGTAGTTCCCAGGTCACAGCCCCTAGCCGGGGGCAAGCCCCCGGACCCCTTCCCATGTCACAACCCCTAGCCAGGGGCAAGCCCCCGGACCCCCTTCCCAGGTCACAAACTTGTACTGACAATCGGTAATGTTGAGCTGCGCATGCTAAAAACATTTAATTGTTCCAACACGGAGTACTTACCTTGAACTACTTTCTTAGGAGTATCTGGGATCTCCTCCCAACCGACCAGAATTTTGTGTAGTTTACCCTACTCCCGTTTTCTATGCGGGGTAACCTCTGGCGGAGTGATACGCGCCATGAGGCGACCCGGGGTCAGAGAGCATGCTTGCTCAGGTCTCGATCTCCAGTAAGTTTTCTGGTCGCGTCGCGTTAACACCTCGACGCGCTCTCCTTATCCAGTGCGACCCTTTGTGTCTCACGTGGTCCCATTGTGCTCTTTCCTTACCCTTTCCTACCCTTTCCCTCTGTGTTACTGTGTCTCACTGTGCCTTACTAGTGCGTGATGGAGCATCCCCGTCGTTGTCCCGGGCCTATGGCTGGTAAATCGTGTGGCGCTTTTCTGTCGAAGCCTGAAGTCGACCCGCACTCCTTGTGTTCGTCGTGTAGGGGCAGCATGTGTTCCCCTACGGCCATGTGTCCGGAGTGCGAGTCCTAGAACGAGGTGCAGTGGGTGCGATACGGCACCAAGAAGAAGAAGGCGTCCAAGAGGTTGCCTAGGAAGCCGAGCGTCTCCTCGCCGCTTGCTTCTCCCGATGCTTTGTCAGATAGGGCTTCTCAGCCGCCTTCCCATATCCAGAGTAGGGGACGAGGTAAGTCAGTTGCGGGGAAGAGGCCTGGTCCTCCGTGGGGAGAGACAAGCCCAGGACGGAGGCCTCCGTCCCAGCGGCGATGCCCATCCTCCATCCAGAACCGCCGAGGGTATGCCGCGACAAGAAGATGCCTTCTCCACAAGCGGCACCCTCCGTCGGGGGTGCCCCTTTTCAGGCAGAGGAACATTCGACGGAGGTCCTTGGAGACGATGCGGAGGGCTCAGCGCCCGAGGTCTCGCCATACAGGAAGGTGATAGCTCTCATTAGACGGCACCACAGGCTGGACGAGCCGAAGCCCGCCACAGACGAAGACTGGCTCTCGGGCCTCAGCAGGTTGGTCGATACCCCGTGCAGTAGAGGCCCTCACTGGCACCTCCCCTGGCGAGCGATGTTAGGCTGGGCATGGCCCATATTGACAGGATAGTGGCCAGCCATGCGGACGCCCCCAAGAGTCAGAGCCCCTCCAAGCTCCTCCAGGGCCTCAAGACCCAGAAGCGGTTCTACCTCCCTGAAGGGCGCCGTGCGGGCGTTTAGGCCGTGCCTCTCGAAGGAGGTAGGAAGAGAGGCCCCCTACTCCTGCCGACGCCTCAGGTGGGGGGATGCCTCAAACGATCTTGGCAAGCAGGGCGGGACCACGGGGCGGATCCGTGGACCGTATCTGTACTAAAGGAGGGGTACAGGCTGCCCTTCCTAGCGTAACCCCCACCTCTGATCCCAGATCAACAGGCAGAGTGGTTGGCACCCAAGGACCCCTTGAGAGTAGCAGCGTTGCAGGAAGAAGAATCGGCAATGCTGGCGAAGGGGGCAGTAGAGCCAGTCAAGAACCCAGGTCCAGGGTTCTACAGCAGGCTCTTCCTGGTGGAGAAAGCGACAGGGGGCTTTAGACCGGGCATAGACCTCTCAGCCCTCAACAAGTTCGTGTGCAAGATTGACTTCAAGATGGACACACCGAAGTCGGTCCTAGCGGCCTTGAGGGAGGAGGACTTCATGATATCCATAGACCTCAAGGATGCCTACTTCCAGGTTCCTGTCCATCCCTCCAGCAGGAAGTACCTAAGGGTGAAATGGAGTACTCAAACGTTGCAGTTCAAGACCCTCTGCTTCGGACTGTCGACAGCTCCTCAGGTCTTCACGAGGATCTTCGCAACAGTTTCAGCCTGGGCACACGAACAGGGCATCCTCCTGATTCGGTACCTAGACGACTGGTTGTTGTTTTCAGCCTCAGAGGAAGTACTGAGGGAGCAAGGCGCGAAGCTCCTGCAGTTCTGCAACGTCTTGGGTATCATCATCAACCTGCAAAAGTCCCAGCCGATACCCTCCACCAGGATGACCTACCTCGGAATGGTCCTAGACTCCTGGTTGGCGAGAGCCTTCCCCTCCGCGGAGAGACAGGACAACCTGGAACAGATCCTCCAGCCCTTCCTGTCGGGCCAGCCCAGGAGAGCCAAGGACTGGCAAAGACTGATAGGCCACCTCGTGTCGTTGGAGAAGTTAGTCCCCAAGGGGAAGCTCAAATTCAGTGGAGTGCAGTGGAACCTGAAGGAGCTCTGGAACCATGGGGACTCCCCGCACAAGATAGTCCCGGTGTCCCCGGAGACGAAGGAAGTCCTGGAGTGGTGGTACGTCAGATCGAACACCCTTAAGTGAATGCCCTTCGAAACCGACCCTCCGGAGATGCTTCTGTTCACGGACGCGTCCAAGGAGGGTTGAAGGGACCATCTCTTCGACAAGACAGCAAAAGGAAAATGGGAAGGTGAGGAGATGGGCCTGCACATAAACGTGCTAGAGATGATGGCAGTACAAAGGGCGTGCCTAGAGTTCATCCAGCTGCTCCGGGGAAACACTGTGGCGCTGATGTGCGACAACGCCACGGTGGTGGCCTACGTGAAAAAGCAAGGAGGACTGAAGTTGAAGGAACTGTGCAGTCTCACGATGGAGTTCCTAGAATGGGCCGAAGTAGAGCAAATCAAAATCTCAGCCAGGTTCATTCCGGGGAAGAGAAACGTCCTGGCCGACGGCCTCAGCATGATGGGTCAAGTGGTAGGTCCGAGTGGTCCCTGCACCCAGAAGTGGCCAAGTCCCTCATTCAGAAGTGGGGCTCGCCGGTGATAGACCTCTTCGCCACGAGACTGAACGCACAGCTCCCCGTGTTTTGTTCTCCTGTGCCAGATCCAGCAGCAGCCTTTGAGGACGCCTTCCAACACCCTTGGGACAACCTTGACGTTTACGCCTTCCCTCCCTTCGGGATGCTCAGACAGGTCCTCAACAGGGTAAGACGGGCGGACAACCTGTGGATGACTTTGGTAGCGCCCTGATGGCCGGAGAGAGAGTGGTTCATGGATCTAAAGGAACTGGCTCGCCTTCCACCTTGTCCTCTTCCAGACAGACCAGACCTTCGCCGGCAGCCTCACTTCCAAAGGTTCCACGAAAACCTTCGGCCCCTCCGCCTTCACGCGTGGAGGTTATCGAGCGTCTCCTGAGGAAGGAAGGATATTCATCGAGGACGGCATCGAGGATGTCAGGGTACCTGAGACGTTCGTCAGTCGCGGTATACCAGGCGAAGTGGGCTACCTTCACTAAGTGGTGCTCCTCGAAGAACATCAGGCCGTTAGGGGCCTCCATTCCCGAGATAGCAGACTTCCTGGTCTGCCTTAGGGACGAAGTGGGTACTTCCATGCCAGCCATCAAAGGAGTCTGGGCGGCCCTGGGACAAGTCTTCCTCCTGAAGGGCATCGACTTAGGAGCCTCCAGACATATCTCGATGCTCATCAAGAGCTTCGAGCAGTCGTGCCCCCCACCAGGCCGTTAGAGTGCCCCAGTGGGATGTGGCTAGGGTACTGAAGATGCTTTCGGAACCTCCCTTCGAGCCTCTCAAGGACATCTTAAACAAGGAGCTCACCCTCAAGACGGTCTTTCTGTTAGCTCTGGCATCAGCAAAACGAGTACGTAGGTGAGATTCATGGGCTGTCTTACAAGGTCTCACACTTAGAGGGATGGTGAGAGGCTACCTTTGGATTCTTACCCTCCTTCGTAGCCAAGACGCAGAATCCAGCTGTTTGGGACCCCAAGTTTGAAGGATTCTCAGTGCCAGCTATCCCTTGTTCGGACAACCCGAGGGACTTGCTTCTGTGTCCAGTCAGGGCGGTACGTAAATACTTCAAGAGGACGGCCAAACTTCGCCCCGAAACCAAGAGTCTGTTCGTCTCTTCGGGACTGGTAAAGAAGCCAGTCTCCAAAAATACGATCTCCTTCTGGCTGCGGCAGGTGATCTTGAGAGCTTACAGTAGTGCAGGGGTTCCTCTTCCGGGGACGCCTAGACCCCACGACATTAGAGGACTAAGTACTTCGTTGGCCTTTGAGAAGAACATGGCAGTGGGCCAAATCCTGAGGGCAGGTACATGGTCTAGTTAGTCAACCTTCACAGCTCACTACTTAAAGGATTGTTCGAGGAGGTCCCTGGACGGATTCTCTTTCGGTCCCGTCATTTCCGCGCTCCAAAAGATTTAAAGGTGTAGCCCCGGGAAAACCACGGGCTGTAAGTCCAAGAGACACAGGTTTCTTCCTTACCCATCTTTTCCCCTATTACCTTCCCTGAAATGACCCTAAAATCCTCTAACTGCCATGGGATACACTGTCAGTAGAAGAATACATCTCCAAGGATTTTTACAGAGGTGAGTTACTTAGACACTAAGATAGTTTTTTGAGTAGTTTTCCCTATTTCTCGTGTTTTCCTTTGGGGGTCAGCAGAACCTAGCCTCCTATCTAGGTTCCTTTTCTCTCCTCATCATGGTCTCTGGGTCCTGAGGGACACTCCCACCTCCTAAGGTATAAGTCTCCTAAGAAAGTAGTTCGAGGTAAGTACTCCGTGTTGGAACAAATCACAAATTTTAAGTAATTTGCATTTTTCCTAACAGTACTTACCTCGAACTACTTTCGGGTTATGGCCCGCCCATCCTGCCCCGAGTGCTTTACAGAACTTAGTAGAAACCTATCTGTCAAAAACTTAGTAGAAACCTATGTCAAAAACTTACTGGAGATCGAGACCTGAGCAAGCATGTTCTCTGACCCCGGGTCGCCTCATGGCGCGTATCACTCCGCCAGAGGTTACCCCGCATAGAAAATGGGAGTAGGGTAAACTACACAAAATTCTGGTCGGTTGGGAGGAGATCCCAGATACTCCTAAGAAAGTAGTTTGAAGTAAGTACTGTTAGAAAAAATACAAATTACTTAAAATTTGTGATTTTTAAACATTTAAACTTACCCGCTGGTTATAAAATAATAGGTTTATTCTTCTGTCCGGCAGAAATTCAAAACTCGCAGCAATCGCATAGATATGCCAGGTATACACTAGCGCCACCACGGAGCTAGGTCGAACTATTCCTTCTAGCACCAGATTTTCTTCTGCCCCCATATTGGCAACATAGAAAGAATTTCACTCGTGATTAACCTGTATTTTTAGCAGTATACAGTATTGGTGATGTACAGTACTCTTATTTACGGGTTTTAGCATTCGCTTATTAGGTTTTGTTTGATATTTTATCGCTATGTTATAGCTTAAAAGGTAGGATTAAAAATTTTTCAACCTATTTTTAACTAACAAAAGCATTATGGCGATAGGTAAACATCACGCCTCATTGATGACGTCACAGTCATATGACATACTGTAAGCTTGAGTATGACTTGCATTTTCTTTCTTTTTCTACAAAGAATGATAAGTTAATACTATCTTACAAAGTATATAGTTATATAAAATAAAAGGATTATGTTATTTTAAGAAAATTTTTGTCCTTTTGGTATGCTTTCTTTGGATAATCTTCGATCTGTTTTAAAGATTATCTAGCGTTCAGTTTATTTATGCTACGCAGTCCTCAGCCTATCGTTACAGTATTACTCTTTGTATCGATATTTATGAAAAGTACATTTTTCTTTAAAAACTGAATTTTTTAAGTTGTATTAGATAAAAGGAATATGTCATTTTCCAATTATATTGGTCCTTTTAGTATTTTTTCTTTAGCTGATCTGTTTACAAAGATTAAAGAAATTTAGCGTTCAGTTAATTTTTATACCATGTAGTATTCATGACAATCTATATAGTCTCACGATTCTTTGTATCGTTGTTTACTTATTCGTTTTTGGAATACTAAATTTTTTCGTATAATATTTATAAATGTTCAAGTTGTTAAATGTGACTATTCGTCTTTTATTGGAACCCCTTAACGATAAGGGTTGGTTTAAATATATAGATATATTCTTAATTCCTATATCTATTCATTTAATATTTTAATATTTTGTATAAAATATTTTGTTACATTTTATATAGGATTCAGTGACTATTGCATTCCCATTCAAGCCCTTGACAGAATAGTAAGATCTCCCTCTACGGGCGTGTCGTCTTTTGGTTTCATACCAAAGAGTTAAAAATGAAAATTTTCAGTGCTAAATTAGTGCAGTGAATTTTATTCAATACAGTGGAGGGTGCTTATGTTCGGACCTGTTGTTATCCTAGCCTTAGACCTCTTTCAAGCTCCCAGACCCATGGGAGAAGTAAAGTCAAGTGGCAAATGGAAGCGAGAGGCGTAGCCTGGTGCCTACCATCTTGTAAGACCCGAGCAGAAGTCCCCTCGAGCGTTTTCTGTTGACGATTCCCAGAACACTCGCCCTCGCCGTAGGTAAGGCGAGGTAAAAGTGTTTTCTAACATTAAGCGGCCAAGCATGAGCGTCTGCCTTTCAGGCGCGTGACAAGTGCCAGGCAGTTGAATATAATGGCGCGCACCAGGCGGCTGAGCTTGATGGCGCGTTCCAAGCAGCTGAGCATGGTGGCGCTCGCCAGGTGACTGAGCGCGACGCCTCGCGCCAAGCTAAGTGTGACAACAACAGAGTGTTGGTCATCGAGCGTTCAGCAAGGCTAGCTACTAACGCTGTTGTAATAGTTTGACACGATGTTTGTAACTTAGTGCAACTTCTTGGTTTCTCTTGTTCGATGATCTACCGTTCTAGACGCGATCGGCATAGTTCCGAGCGTCTGAATCGCGAGCGTTTTTTAATCGCAAGTGTTATTGTTCTGAAAGTCACTTGGCGCCGAGCGTCAAGAGCTTGCATGGCATCAAGCTTCACACAGTTGAACTTGACATCGAGTGTCAAGCAGTTAATCATGACTCCGAACCCCAAGCAGTTGCGTGTCGTCGAGCATCAAGTAATTGAACATGATATCGCGTATCAAGCATAGCTCCAAGCGTCTAGATCGCGAGCGTCTGAATCGTGAATAGTATTGTTCCGAGAGTCATGTGACGTTGATCGCCAAGCAGTTGCTTGGCGTCTGGCTTACAGCAGTAGGACTTGATATCTACATGGCCATGAGCGTCTAGCGTTGGAACATTGTTACGCCAGGCGCTATATTAAGAAATAAATATTAACTAGAAAGATATTATGTTCTCAGACCAAGGCCTGCTTGAACTGATTCTTGATGTCTGTGGGAGAGCGAGAATTAAACCTCTTAAAGCATTGAGGTCAGAATTCAGAACATTAAGGAGTTGACTCCTAGGAAACAGAACATCTCTACCTAGTTTAGAGAATTGTAGGAGGAAGGGAGTAACTTTCAGAAACTCATGAGAGTTTTTTCTGAAGAATTTTCCATTTTATTTTGTACCTGCTGCTCCTCGTCCCGCCTTCAGAGTTTTTCGCTAAGGAAGACGTCGAAGGAGTCTCTGTTTATTATTTTAATATTATTACTAGCCAAGCTACAACCCTAGTTGGAAAAGCGAGATGCTATAAGCCCAAGGGCTCCAATAGGGAAAGATAGCTCAGTGAGGAAAGGAAATAAGGAAATAAATAAATGTTGAGAATAAATTAACTAAATCATTCTGATAAAAGTAACAACGTCAAAAAGACAATGCTGATAGGGCAGTGCAATAGCGCGTCCTCAATGCAGCATAAAGAACCTAACTGCTGATGTTGGTGCAACAGCAGGAAGTGCATTAGGGCTTTTGTAAGAAAAGGCAGTGTCCCTTTTTTGCTGTGTACGTCCTGTCAGGATGTCAGAAGTTGGCAAAGCTTTAGTTCAGACTGATACGGATCTTGTTCCTGAGTCTGGTGTTACAGTACAGGCACCGCCGCTTCCGCCAGACTGTTTTTCTGTCTGCTGAAATGCGGAGTGTTATGTAAGCGATGAGGAAGGCGAGTTCGCGATCAAAGGTTTCTACACCGGTGTCTCCTAATGTTGATCCTATTGGACTATGCTGCTGGCATGAAGCAACGGCTCGCATCTGTTATGCAGTCTTATCAGCCTGCTGTTAGCAAAGCGATGGTTCGTCATGATTCTTATCAGGACGTGTTGTCGCACAGGCGGCCTACCAGCAAGCTAAATGTTGAACAGCGTGATAAGGCTTCTATATCCCATTGAGTGTCTGCTTCTCTTGATACCAGACATCAAACGGCCAAGCGTGTCATCGAGCATTTACCTTCCAAGCGCGTCGACGATTGCTAGACAGCTAAGCGCGGCATTGGGTGTCAAGCTGAACATGATGTCGGGCATCAAGCTGAACGTGACGTTGGGCGTCAAGCTGAATGTGACGTCGAGCAACAAGCTCGTGACGTCGAACGTCAAACAAACTGTGACGTTCAACGTCGGTCACATACTGTTCAAGCTACGTCCAGAGGACAAAGTTCTCTATGGAGACTCGGAAGACTATGCTTGCAGTAAAGAAGGTCCACTGAATGATATCTTTAGATCTCCAGGATGCTTACTTCTACTTCCCCATCCATCCGAACTTCAAGCTACTGGAAGGTTCGTGTATAGGAGGTTGTCCAGTTTTGAGTTCTTTGTTCGGCCTAAGCACTACCCCTCAAATAGAGGGTGCATCTGTGAGGACATATCGTTGTTTCCTATCCTTAGACCTCTTCCAAGGAATATCCATTTGAAACTTCTTCCAGCTCCCCTTTTCCCGGAGAGAAAAAATATCGAACGATAAAGGAAACGAGAGGCTTTAGCTCCCGAGCAGTCGCCTACTCGAGCATACCTTTTGATGCCTCACAGGTCTCTCACCTTCATCATATGAAAGGTGAGGTGAAAGTTTATTCGTCGTCTTCGGATGACTCAGCACCCAGACGAGGCGGGCATCAACTTCCAGACTTCTAAAGAGGAAGATGGACACGGTCAATCAGCGTCTTTTCTTGACACCGCAAGCTTCTGGTTGTAGTCTTTCGAACAGTTCTGAGCGTTTTTTCTTTCTATCAAAGAAAAACTCTCCTATCAAACATCCTTTTAGGATGTTAGCAACTGGCAAATAACTTCAAACTCTCAGTTGCAGGACAGTGTTCTGAGCCTAGCATGGCTTCAGTTCATGCTCCTTCTCCACCATCAAACTGGTTATCGTCTTCTGGACGCTCTGCATGTTTTTTAAACGGTGTAGAAAGAGAGCTTGTGGTAGACATGACGTCTCCTGTATCACAACAGTTTGACCCTATTTTTATTACACTAGATTTGCAACAGAAGCTCTCCTTGCTCATGCTAGTTTGTCGACCTGCATATAACAAGAGAGTAGCAGACCTGGATCTTGAGTGTCGGGTAACTTCACGCCTGGACACTTAAGTGTAGTGAGCCTACTAGTCGAGATGTTCTTGATGACGAACGTCTCTACAACTCCCTAGCAAGGAGTCAATCAAACAGGCGTGACGTCGTACGTCCACGTAACAGGTCATCAAGATTCCAGCGGAACAGGACGTCCTGTAAGACGTGACGTTGGGCGTCTATCGAGACACTACATGATTCATCAAGCACAATGCAACCCCGAGCGTCAAGGAGCTCGTGACATGGTCTTGTACACGTTCCTACCATTCAAAGTGCTTTACAAGATGTTACAAGAGTTCGTCTCTCACGAGAGAACCAAGTTGACTTTAGTAGCTCTCTTCTGGCCGTCAAGAGGTTGGTTCACAGAGGTTTTGGAATGGATAGTGGACATTCCAAGAAGCCTGCCATTGAGAATAGATCTTCTCAGACAACCCCACTTGTCAAGAAACCATCTAAACCTCCAAGCTCTACGTCTGACTGCCTTCAGACTATCGAAAAACTCGCAAGATCTAGAGGATTTTCGAAGGAGGCAGCCAAGGCTATTGCTAGAGCAAGAAGAACTTCTACCATCAGGGTTTACCAATCCAAGTGGGAAGTTTTTAGAGCATGGTGTAAAGCTAACTCAGTTTCTTCATCCAATACCTCTATAGCTCAAATTGCCGATTTCTTTTTAGAGCTTAGAAGAAGGTACAATTTCTCCTCCTCAACCATCAAGGGGTACAGGAGTGTGCTAGCAACAGTCTTTAGGCATAGACATTTAGACCTCTCGAATAACAAGGACCTTCAGGATCTTCTCAGATCCTTTGAAACCTCTAAGAAACGTCAACAGGATTCACCAGCCTGTAATTTAGACGTGGTTTTAAGATTTCTTATGAGTGACATATTCGAACCTTTGAACTCTGCTTCTTTTAAAGATCTGACTTAAAAGACTTTGTTTTTAGTAAGCTTAGCAACAGCTAAAAGGGTCAGTGAAGTTCATGCTTTTAGCAAGAACATTGGCTTTAGAAACTGCAAAGCTATATGCTCCCTGCAGCTTGAATTTCTAGCCAAGAACGAACGTCCTTCTCACCTATGGCCAAAATCTTTCTAAATTGTTAACCTCCCTGATTTGGGGGGTGAGGAACTGGAGAAGGTTCTTTGTCCTGTTAGAGCACTGAGGTTCTATCTAAGACAGGACTAAAGGTTTAAGAGGCAATTCAGAAGCTCTTTGGTGTGCAGTCAAAAAGCCTGCTTTACCTATGTCTAAAAACGCCTTATCATATTTCATAAGACTTTTGATTAAAGAAGCTCACACACACTGTGGTGAGGCAGACCTTAAGCTCCTTAAAGTTAAGACTCGTGAAGTTAGAGCTGTGGCAACTTCTGTAGCTTTTAAACAAAATCGTTCTCTGCAAAGTATAATGGATACAACGTTTGGGAGAAGTAAATCTGTATTCGCATCACATTATTTTAAACGTGTTCAGACTCTATGAGGACTGCTACACTTTGGGTCCATTCGTAGCAGCGAATGCAGTTGTAGGTGAAGGATCTACCACTACTGTACACTCCCTTAATCTCTAGTACCCTTTTCCCCTCTTGGAACTTATATATAATTTTATGATTGGAGGAAATTGTTAGACAATCTTCCGCAATCTTTGACTTAGTCAGGTGGTCATTTGTTCCTTGAGAGTGCCCGGAACAAGGGTATTAGTTGAGGTCCTGTCAGCATATAGGTTATTCACCGTTTGACAGCTCCTAGAGTTCTTCAGCCCCCTGGGTGGATCGTTGGTTCTCAAAGGACAGCAGACTTAATAATGCAGAGAATCATTGAAGTCAGCTTTCTTAATAGGTACAAACCCTTAAGCTAGTTTTGTTTTTACTCTTAAGTGAAATTCCATTAATGTTGCTGTCTCTGATCCGCCACCAAGGGTGTCAATCAGCTATTGTTATATAACCAGCGGGTAAGTTTAAATGTTTAAAAATGATATTTTCGTAATAAAATAAATTTTTTAACATACTTACCCACTGGTTATATAACTTAAAATCCCACCCTCCTCCCCTCTAGAGACCCATGGGCATGAAAAATCTGTTGCTAGAAGGAATAGTTCGACCTAGCTCCGTGGTGGTGCTAGTGTATACCTGGCATATCTATGTGATTGCTGCGAGTTTTGAATTTCTGCCGGACAGAAGAATAAGGCTATTGTTATATAACCAGCGGGTAAGTATGTTCAACAATTTATTTTATTATGAAAATATTATAATAAAGAAATTAATGACTTGCTTTTATGACCCGGACAACAAAACTTGTGGGTCACCAGGGTGTTGAGACTGTGACGTCTTAACTTCTAAGAACGGCACTTGGGACACTGTAAACGTTGGGGTATTACATTATGTGATGTAAGGAAATTATCAACACGATGACGTATCAAAAAATTCCGCATGAAATTTAGCAAATGCTTTTAAATATGGAATACTGCACTGCAACCTTTACAAGTACGAAAAAAAACCATACTTGAAATAACAAAGACCTGACGAGGACAAAGGTTTCCACGGAAAAGGATTTGTTGGAAGGGGGTATGAAGAGACCACTTGAAGAGATAAGGGAAGGGGGTTGGGAAATATTAACCCCCACCCTCTGTGCAAACTTTCCATACGTATGGGTTCGTGATTGGTTAACGGAAAAACAACGGAGTCTAGAGAGTAAACATGAATGAACTAGAATGGGAAACTTGTCCAGAGCAAGTATTTATGTGAAATCGGGGCGTGACATTGTGATAACAAAATATATAAAATTAATATAGAAAGATAAAATGGAGTGTATGATAAATAATATTTAATGAGAATATAAAATGGGGTGATTTTATAAGGTATCGGATAATAAAAAGAGTAATTTATGGGTCAAACGTAATATGTATAAGAGGAATGGTAATTAAGTCAAATACTTGAATGAAGTCGAATAGTTGAATTTCGCGGGTAGAGAAGAAGAAATTCCTATTGGTGGAGGCGGAGTTTATGCGCATGTGGGAGGAGTTTATCCGCAAAAGGTCAAAACCTGCTATGTACGAACGAACGAGAGCGACTACAACCGTCCCGTAGTATAGAGAGAGAGAGAGAGAGAGAGAGAGAGAGAGAGAGAGAGAGAGAGAGAGAGAGAGAGAGATTCATTCCTTTGCGACGGGAACGAGTGTCATTTTCAAATAGAGCAGAATTTTTTCTATAGAAAAAAGTAGTTTTTTCCCTAGGTTACATTGCCCTGTAATACAGTACAATAATACTCTATATTGTATAACCTTTTTTAAATATTTAACTTAGCCGGTGAATATATAGCTGCAACTCTGTTGCTCGACAGACAACTCTACGAAAAAACTCGCCAGCGATTGCTACACAGGTTGCGGGTGTGCCCAACAGCGCCATCTGTCGACCAGATACCCAGCTCTCATGTAAACAACTACTCAATTTTCTCTCTGTCGACGTGTCGACAAGACGTACTTTACTCGCTGTTGCTAAACTGGAGTTTTTCACATCTAATTGGTGAAGTACTATATTCTAGTTTTGAGCTTTCGCTGTGCAGGGTTTTTCTTCACACAAATCCTTGAACTCTTTTTTTATATCGGATTCTTTGTTGATGACTTATTGATCGTTTTTTGGAATTTCCCTTGACCAATTCAAAATGGCTGACCCTTCACAAGTTCCCAAATTTAGGAAATGCAATGCTAGGGACTGTTCTAGGCGTCTTCCGAAGGCTTCTATCGACCCTCACACTGTTTGTTCCAATTGTCGGGATAAAACCTGTCAATTGGAAGATCGGTGTGAGGAGTGCGTTGGCCTTTCGGAATTCGATTTTATCGAATTTCAAAAGTACACACGTAGGCTAGAGAGAGATAGAGTTAGGAGAAGTTCTTCTCGTTCTATTGATGTATCCTCTCCTCATGCCCCACAACCTATTCCTTCCCCTGTAGTGGTTGCTCCTAACCCCCCTCCTGGCACTCAGGAACCATCGATGGCTGACATGATGCGTGCCATCCAGGCTCTGGGTGAGAGAGTTGAGTCCCTTGCTAGTGACCGTAATCAGCTCATGGCGGATGTTAAGGAGCTTAAGTGCCAAAGTGCAGTGGGAAGTGCTAAAGTGCCAAGTGATAGTGTTGTGGACAGTGTTGCGCTTGAGGGTTCGTCTGTTCGTGCCTGTCGTCCTCCTAGTCCGGGACCTCTTGCAAGCTCCCAAGTCCAGGAGAGAAGCAATGTCGTACGACGCATGGGTTCGAGAGGCTTTAATCAGCGAACAGACGTTCCCTCCGTGGTATCGGGCGTATCTCCCCAAGATCGCTCCTACCTACCTAAGACGAGAGAGCCCATTTATACCTCGTCGTCTGAAGGTGTTTCTCGCAAGAAACTTTGGACCAAGGTCTCGCGACCGTTAAAACGTAAATCGGTCCCTTCAGCACAAGTCCAACGGCCCGGTTGTAGCCACTGGGTCAGTTCGGACTCGTTGCCGTCATCCGATGACTGCTCACCGCCTAAGAGAGGCAAAGCGGTACCGCTTCAGACACTAACACCGTCTGTCGCCGCACCTGCTCCCGTAGACCCTAAGTGGTCTCTACTGCAAGACATGCAGTCTAAGCTTACGTCTCTGATGCAGGACTTTCATGCGGAGAAGGTTGCTGCCGTACCAGCTAGTGCAGTACCTAGCCTACAACCCTCCAAGCGATCGGTTGTGCGTCCTGTGGACGCTGAGGTAACCTTCTCACGCACACCAGTTGAGAGAGTTCCTCCACCCATGCGTTCCAGTGTGGTCTGCCAGCCGCATGTTGACGTTAAGCGACGCACGGAGGTTGCCTTTGACGTTCTGGATGTTCAACAACCGTCAGAGTTGCCTTGTTTTGACGCGGTGCGTCAACCTCCGCAACCCAGTGTGGTTTCCACTGCGCAACCCAATCAGTCTAGACAGTCTGGGGTAGACGCTGTGCGTCCCCGCGCTACCATGGTTGTTGCCAGTTCACAGACTGGGCAGCAGGTCCATGACGTTGCGTCCGGCTCAGTCACGCATGCACCAGTGCGACCGGACTCAGCGAACCAGCCGTTACCCACTCCGTTGCCGTTTCCTCATCAGTTGTCGGATGAGGAACTTTCTGATGATGATGTTGCTGCACATATAGATGAACCACAATCAGAATTGGACGAGCCTAAGTCTACTCAACCCTCTTTGGACTTTAGAAAAGTTTTGGCCATTTTCAAAGAGCTGTTTCCTGACCAGTTTGTTTCTGTGGCTCCTCGTTCTCTGCCTTCAGAGTTTGTTTTAGGCATGCCTTCTACCACTCCTGCCTTTACTAGACTCGTCCTCGCACGCTCGTCCAAGAGAGCTTTGCGGGTGATAGGAGACTGGTTACAGTCCAAGAAGAGTTTAGGGAAGACAGCATTTGCTTTTCCCCCTGCTAGACTCTCTTCTAGATCGAGCGTCTGGTATGCCACGGGAGAAGTTCTCGGCTTGGGAGTTCCTGCCTCTGCCCAGGGCGACTTCTCAAGTCTTGTAGACTCTCCCCGCCGCCTTGCCATGAGACGCTCAAAGATTTGTTGGTCATCATCGGACCTGGACCACCTTTTGAAAGGAATCTTTAGGGCCTTTGAAGTTTTTAACTTCTTAGACTGGTGCCTAGGAGCCCTAAGCAGGAAGATCTCTTAGACAGACAAAGAGACTTCTTTGCTCATTATGTCCTGCATGGACAAGGCCGTCCGTGATGGGTCTAATGAGGTTGCTGCATCATTTGTGTCCGGAGTCCTAAAAAAGCGAGAATCTCTCTGCTCATTCCTTTCTGCTGGAGTTACACCGTGCCAGAGATCTGAGCTTCTCTTTGCTCCTCTTTCCAAGTGCCTATTTCCAGAAGTCCTGATAAAGGAAATAGCCGCTTCGTTAGTGCAGAAGGACACTCACGATCTTGTTGCTTCCTCAGCTCGCAAAGCTCCCCCTTTGCCTACCTTGTCAGCTAGACCAAGGATGGACACTCCAGCGTCTCGCTTTATTCCGCCCTTTCGTGGCAGAGCCTCCAGCAGAGGAGGTGCTCGTGCCGAAGGGAAGCGAGGGAAGAAGAAAGGATCCAAGTCCTTTAAGGGCAGAGTCTGACTGCCCGCAACTTCAGACAGCAGTGGGAGCCAGACTCAAGAACTTCTGGCAGGCCTGGGAGAAGAGAGGCGCAGATGCACAATCTGTGAAGTTGCTCAGAGAGGGGTACAAGATCCCTTTTGTACGAAAACCCCCTCTAGCAACGTCTCCCATCGATCTCTCTCCCAGGTACAGAGAGGAAGAAAAGAGACGAGCCTTGAAACGGGAAGTGTCTCTTTTGCTAGAGAAGGGAGCGGTGGTCAAAGTCTCGGACCTTCAATCTCCGGGATTCTACAACCGCCTCTTCTTGCTTTCAAAGAAGACAGGAGGGTGGAGGCCGGTGCTAGACGTCAGTGCGCTGAATGTCTTTGTCACAAAGACGACGTTCTCCATGGAGACCACAAAGTCAGTCTTAGCAGCGGTCAGAAGGGAAGACTGGATGGTCTCTTTAGACCTAAGGGACGCCTACTTCCACGTCCCCATCCACCCAGACTCCCAACCTTTTCTGAGATTTGTTTTCGAAAAGGTGGTCTACCAGTTTCGGGCCCTGTGTTTTGGCCTAAGCACAGCTCCTCTCGTGTTTACGAGGCTGATGAGGAATGTAGCCAAATTCCTCCATTTATCGGATATCCGAGCCTCCCTTTATTTGGACGACTGGCTTCTCAGAGCCTCTTCCAGTCGTCGCTGTCTGAAGGATCTAAAGTGGACTCTAGATCTGACCAAGGAATTGGGTCTCCTTGTCAATTTGGAAAAGTCGCAACTGGTCCCATCCCAAACTATTGTGTATTTAGGGATGGAGATTCACAGTCTAGCTTTTCGGGCTTTTCCGTCGGCCCCCAGAATAAGTCAAGCCCTGTTATGCATCCAGAACATGCTGAAGAAGGAACGCTGCTCAGTCAGGCTGTGGATGAGTCTGGTAGGGACGCTATCATCCCTGGAACAATTTGTGTCATTAGGAAGACTACACCTCCGTCCGCTTCAATACCATCTAGCTTTTCACTGGAAAAAGGACAAGACGCTAGAAGCGGTCTCGATCCCCATTTCCGAAAAGATGAAGTCTTGTCTGACTTGGTGGAAGGACAGTATCAACTTAAGAGAGGGTCTTCCCCTGGCTGTTCAGACTCCCAACCACGTTCTCTTCTCGGACGCATCGGACGTGGGCTGGGGCGCGGCATTAGACGGTCGGGAATGTTCAGGACTGTGGAACTCGAGTCAGAGGATCATGCATATCAACTGCAAGGAGCTGTTGGCAGTACATCTGGCCTTGAAAAGCTTCGGGTCTCTCCTTCGAGGCAAAGTGGTGGAAGTGAACTCAGACAACACCACTGCCTTGGCGTACATCCCCAAGCAAGGAGGGACCCACTCACTGACGTTGTACGAGATCGCAAGGGACCTGCTCATCTGGTCAAAAGGTCAAGACATCTCACTAGTAACGAGGTTCATCCAAGGCAACTTGAATGTCATGGCAGATTGTCTCAGTCGGAAAGGGCAAGTAATTCCAACAGAATGGACCCTCCACAAGGATGTATGCAAGAGACTTTGGGCCACTTGGGGCCAACCAACCATAGATCTCTTTGCAACCTTGCTGACCAAGAGGCTCCCAATTTATTGCTCACCAGTCCTGGACCCAGCAGCAATACATATAGATGCCTTTCTCCTAGATTGGTCACATCTAGATCTCTACGCATTCCCACCGTTCAAGATTGTCAACAAGGTACTGCAGAAGTTCGCCTCTCACGAAGGGACAAGGTTGACGCTAGTTGCTCCCCTCTGGCCCGCGAGAGAATGGTTCACCGAGGTACTTCGATGGCTAGTAGACGTTCCCAGAAGTCTTCCTCTAAGGGTGGACCTTCTACGTCAGCCACACGTAAAGAAGGTACACCAAAGCCTCCTCGCTCTTCGTCGGACTGCCTTCAGACTATCGAAAGACTCTCGAGAGCTAGAGGCTTTTCGAAGGAGGCAGCCAGTGCGATTGCTAGAGCAAGGAGAGCATCCACCCTTAGAGTCTACCAATCGAAGTGGGAAGTCTTCCGAGACTGGTGCAAGTCAGTCTCTGTATCCTCGACCAGTACCTCTGTAGCTCAAATAGCTGATTTTCTCTTATACCTGAGAAAAGGAAGATCCCTTTCAGCTCCCACTATCAAGGGCTACAGAAGCATGTTGGCAACGGTCTTCCGGCATAGAGGCTTAGATCTTTCCAACAATAAAGATCTTCAGGACCTCCTTAAGTCTTTTGAGACCACTAAGGAGCGTCGTTTGGTTACACCTGGTTGGAATTTAGACGTGGTACTAAGATTCCTCATGTCAGACAGGTTTGAGCCGCTACAATCAGCCTCCCTGAAAGATCTCACTTTAAAGACACTTTTCCTGGTATGCTTAGCCTCAGCTAAAAGAGTCAGTGAGATTCATGCCTTCAGCAAGAACATCGGATTTTCGTCAGAAAAAGCCACATGTTCGCTACAACTTGGTTTTCTAGCCAAAAATGAGCTGCCTTCTCGACCTTGGCCTAAATCGTTCGATATTCCCAGCTTATCGGAGATTGTAGGCAATGAACTAGAAAGAGTCTTATGCCCTGTGAGAGCTCTTAAGTTCTATTTAAAGCGCACTAAACCTTTACGAGGCCAATCTGAAGCTTTATGGTGTTCAGTTAAGAAACCATCTTTGCCTATGTCAAAGAATGCTTTATCCTACTTTATCAGACTGTTAATACGAGAAGCTCATTCACATCTGAGTGAGGAAAACCAAGCTTTGCTTAAGGTAAGGACACACGAAGTTAGAGCTGTTGCAACTTCCGTGGCCTTTAAGCAAAATAGATCTCTGCAAAGTATCATGGACGCAACCTATTGGAGAAGCAAGTCAGTGTTCGCGTCTTTTTATCTAAAGGATGTCCAGTCTCTTTACGAGGACTGCTACACACTGGGACCATTCGTAGCAGCGAGTGCAGTAGTGGGTGAGGGCTCAACCACTACAATTCCCTAATTCCATACCCTTTTATTCTTTCTCTTGAAATGTTTTTAATGTTGTTTTTTGGGTTGTCCGGAAGGCTAAGAAGCCTTTCGCATCCTGGTTGATTTGGCGGGTGGTCAAAGTCATTTCTTGAGAGCGCCTAGATTAGGGGTTTGATGAGGTCCTGTTGTATGGGTTGCAACCCTTGATACTTCAGCTCCTAGGGGTCGATCAGCATCCTAAGAGGATCGCGAGGCTCCGTAAGGAAGACGTACTTAAAAGGCAGAGTAATTGTTCAAGTCGACTTCCTTACCAGGTACCTATTTATTTTGTTTTTGTTATTTTGATAACTTCTAAAATGAAATAAAAAACTCTTAGCTCATAAAATGTAAACATATATTACTGGTCTCTACCCACCATCCTGGGTGTGAATCAGCTATATATTCACCGGCTAAGTTAAATATTTAAAAATGATATTTTGATTATAAAATAAATTTTTGAATATACTTACCCGGTGAATATAAATTAAATGACCCTCCCTTCCTCCCCAATAGAGACGCAGTGGGACGAGGAGAAAATTGAGTCTTTGTTTACATGAGAGCTGGGTATCTGGTCGACAGATGGCGCTGTTGGGCACACCCGCAACCTGTGTAGCGATCGCTGGCGAGTTTTTCCGTAGAGTTGTCTGTCGAGCAACAGAGTTGCAGCTATATATTCACCGGGTAAGTATATTCAAAAATTTATTTTATAATCAAAATATCATTTTTCTCAATAACTTTATAAGGTTAATTACAGAAACTTTACTTATTTTCCCTTTTCTACTACATGACATACAAACTCTCGTCTTTTAAATATGGAGATTTCCTATACTTCGGCACCATCTGGAATCAGTCATTTGAAATGGAGAACAAGCAGTTATCCGACTGGAGAGGATGTGGGGCAAAGCCATGCTCCCCTCACTTTTGGTTCTCTGTTCACTTTTGCTCCGACCATTATGGCGTAAGGATGTTCTGCAGCACTTAACTGACTGTTGATGCTTTTCTCTTCAGTGTGGTCGTTTGTAACTATGGAATGGAAGCAAAAACTTCATGTTTGCTTGGAGAAGGGCGAACACTGCAACTGCTTCATGACAAAGCTGTGTATAGACCAGCATTCCCTCTGTGCTTTGTACTGTTGTCATACTTGTTAGTAGGCATTCCCTTGCGCTGAGTGTCAATCGTGGCTTACATTGTTGTGGCAGGCATATACCCAGAAGTGGAAGAATTGTTTTGGGTGTTCATTGGAGTTGGACTAAGTAACGCCCCAGAAGACACCAGTGAAGGCTGCTGTCACCATTGTCTTCTTGAAGGCGTGGGGGAGTCTGCTGCTGCCACCCCTGGATCGGTACCCGGGGAGTAAACCTCAGGGGTCAAGAGAGTGCAGATCAACATCAGCATCCTTTTCAGGCTTTGTAAGTTTGCCAGGAACCCATAGTGTTTGCCGCTTCCCTTCGGAGGCTGAAAGATCTTTGTTGCTGACCGTGCAGGCTGCTGAAGAAGAATTTGATCTAGGGAAAGCTTGGGCTTCCCTGTGTTTTTCAGGTAGGCCTTCCATGACTATTTTGAGGGAGGTGGTAGCTAAGGCTGCCTCTCCCCTAGTACCCATGTGCAAGTTTATGATCTTGTGGATCCTGCGTTGCCAGGTGTGAAGGGCGTGGTGATTCCTCCGGGGGTCAGGGACGTCAGTGGGTGGTAAGTTAGGTGTGGCCCGCTCTGACTGTCAAGAGGCCGGATGCCCCTGGGCCCAGTAAAGGTAACAGCAAAGGAAATTTCAAGAGTAAGTGTGTTTCCCTTGTTCCTGGTGGGTTCCCAATCACCCCCAGTGCCATTACGCCTCACTCCTTGCCCTGTGTCTGTCACCACGACCCTTTTTCAAGGGGTGTCAGGGGTCTGTTCCGCCTCCTTCAGTGTCAGTGGCTGTGCCTCCATCCCCTTTCATTGAGGACTCGTAGAGACTTGTGAGTGTGCATTCCCCTTCTGTGACAGTGCACCCCAGTGTAGTTTCTTGGACATTTGATGTCAGCTCCTCCCTCCATCGTTGATTGAATGGCAAAGGAGAGGACGGTACCATTCGACATTGTATAAAAGGGGGTGCATCCTTTAGTAGCCGAAGAATGTGGGTCAGTAGGCTTTGGTCCCCATGTGTCCGAGCATGGGGCTGTGGTCATCCCTCTTTCCCTACTCATGGCTCCAGATGTGCTTCGCCCAATGCCAGTGGATCACGTATCAGGAGATGTCCAGGGGATGGGGAATAGTTTCTCCGTAGTATGCTGCCTCACCCTCGCCTGTGGTTGACGATGAGGGTGCTCAGGGTCAGGATGTCTCGGGGACTCTAGACTCAAGTCTGAAGCCTGCAGAGGTTAGCTACCCTGAGTCAGAGAGTTTGTTTGTGAAGGTCCTTGCTTTCATTCATTAGTGTAATGACCTGGGTGAAGTGGCTCTGGCTTCACTTTCTGGGAAAACTTCAGTACGGTAATTGATCGGCATTTTGGTGTCCTTAAAGATTGGACCCCTCATTGTAGTTCCCCTAGTTGGATCTTGTTGACTTGGTTTTGGAATGGGTACCCTATGATCAGATCTGTCGATCTTAGAATTCTTTCAGTTCCAGAAGGTCAAAGAAGATCTTACCTTCCCCACTCTCTAGGCAAAGGTTCTATACTCTGGAGAACACTGCATCTGCAACTCTGCAGGTAGACCAGTCAGTTTGTGCTGTGACAGAGCATGGGCCGGCTCCTGCTAGAGAGACTCAACATGGAAGGTACGTCCTTCTCGGCCTCTGAGTCAGTAGGTATGGGGTCTTAGGCCTTGGCTTCGTCCTCTCCATACTGTGTCCTGGCTTGACCTGGGGTCGGTTGCAGTGCCGTACTTTGCCAAGGCAATGAGGTTAATAACCCCCGAAGCTTTGGAGAAGCATAAGAGCCTCGTTCTCTCTGGAGGAAAGGCAGTCACCTTCCTGGCTCACCAAACAACTAACCTGTGAGCTAACTTGGTCTTGAAGAGGCGGAATGCTGTTGTCTCTTGCTTCTCAAAATAAGTTAGACTTTTGGTGTCATCGGCGTTGAGGAACTCGTCGATGTGTTGTCATGTCTTTCCTGCCGAAGAGTTGTGTGCAGGCTGTGGTGGAGTTGAGGAAGACTACTTTGCAGGACTCCTTAATCCACCTTCGTGTTTAGCCAAGCCTGCAGGTTCGGGATTGAAGTAGGGCCCTGTACCCCCCTCCAAGACCCTCTTCTGCAACTTTTGTGACCTCGCCTTTTAAAAAGCTCGGACGTGTTCTGCCTTTTTGACCACCTCGGCATGCTCCTTTCAAGAATAGTGGAGGTGGGAAGAGGGGAAGGAGAAGAAGACGCTGAGATTTGGTGTCCCTCTCTCCCACGAGGCTGAGTCTTGAGTAGTGAGTGTCTTTCGGGGACAGTGTAGTGGTTACCTGGATGCGGCCTGGTATGTCACATACACTACAGTATATATTAGGATGCCAATCCTAATCCACTACCATACTTTCAAATAGATGGCCTTAGACTGTTCAATGCTGTAAGAACACGATATGGGCACCACTCCTTGTTTTGCTTATAGGCAAGGGGACCCTAGAAGCACAAAACCTTCAGGTGAGATATATTTACAGTAATTTAAACAAAGGTGAGATACATGACCATTATTGTTCTATTTTACAGTTGAATAATGGTTCACATTATTAAACAAGGTGATCAGAGCAAATTATGTTTTCAGCGTGTGCTGAATTGCCGTTGAATCGTTTAAACACGCAGTTGAGCGACAGGTGGTAGCAAGGGTGAGGAGCCCTACCCCCTTACTTACCTATCAAAGTCTCTTCACTTATGTTTTCAGCCCTCAGACCTAGATCGGTTGGTTTGCAGGTTATGGTGGCATGTGGGGTTCCTCCCATATTCACTGCTTCTCGTAAGAGGTTAGAGGCCCAAGGCTTCTCCGTTTATGCTACCGCTGGAGGCAAGTGTGACCTAAGGAAGGCTTTGGCCTCCTTAGGCCTTTTAGGTAAGCTCCTGAGTGCCAGTATCTTCCTTTGTGATACCATTGGTGAAAGGCATGGTCAGTGTGTCCCCTGTGATGTCTGCAGTGGTTCTCCTTCCCTGGGCCTGAATGGATGTGTTTTCCCGGTGCAAGGGGCATTCCCCGAGTATCTCCCCTGGCCCGATCACCCTGCTCCCTCCTTCTGTGCTTCTCCCCAACTCTTCTACAGCGGGGACCTGGGCTTTCGCTTCCCTTTACGTGTGACTATCCCTTCCTGTAAAAGTGTTCCCCAGTATTGTGGTTCCTGTTAGAGTAACTCTGTAGTCCTTCCATTTCTTTTGTGGGTTTCTCAGATTTTGTTTCCTCCGCTTGCAGAGCTTGAGGGGAGGGTTTGAAGGAGGAAGAAATGTGCGCGTTCTTCTTCCTCCTCTTGAATTGTTTTCCTCATCGTCCTCTGACTTGTTTTCCTCATCGTCCTTTGACTTGTTTTCCTCATCGTCCTCTGACTTGTTTTCCTCATCGTCCTCTTTGGTTTTCAATTCTGTTGACGACTTAGATGAAGTTGAGGGAGACCTGTCAACCGTAGTCGTAGGAAAAGGCTTCTTAATGATACCACCTCTCTTAAGAGGCACCCGAGCGGCTCCCAACCTTGTGGGGAGGGAGCCACAGTTTCTGTTCCCCTGAACCGGTGCACGGGGCTGGAACCGTAACTCTGCATCACAGCCTTGAGTCTCTGTTTCACTGTGGCCAAGCTTGGGCCCCTGGTTTCCCCAGTAGCCAAGCAGGAGTGATGTTACAGCTTCATGTTTAGGCCCTGCATTCTCCCCCTCCTCCTGGTACCGTTAAGCGTACTGTACAGAAGTGTATTTACTGTTACTGTGTGCAGTTTAGGAGTTTATTAAGTACAGTACAGTTAGTGGACTAAAAACAATGTAGTGTTTTATTCAGTGAGTTAGTTGCTTGCGCTGGTAAAATTACCATGTTCTGTTATTGGTATTGTATATGTTACTTCTCCAGTTAGCACTACTTTTGCAATGGATTGCAGTTCTTCTCATCGTCATTCATTAAGGGAGCTCTTCATGGTGACTTCGATAAAAGGCTGTCACTCAGCCTTTAATCAGTTCAGAGACTGAAGAACTCAAATCCTTCCCCTTAGGAGGATCAACTTAGTCTTGGGAGTAGCTATGAACGATTTTCCCTCTCTAGGAACTAGAGCCCCTTTTGGAATGCTTCTTGAGTTCTCAGGTCTCTCAAGCAAAGTGGGTATATTTCTTGACATTGCAGATGTTGTCACTTGTTATTCTCAAATGGAGGAAGCTTTTCCCCTCCCTTGATCCGGAGGTCATGTCCAAGACTCAGACTCTAGTCCGGCAGAATTCTAAATTCAAGTCTTTCTCCACCTTTCTTCTCTGTTTTGTGAAGATACAACAATGCTACATAGAAAACTTGGTTCTCCAGTTTTCTTGAGCCAAAGGTTAAAGAAGATGATGTCCAAGAACATTATTTGTCACTCGTGCACCTGATTTATTAGTTCACTGAGAGGATGGAAAGGCCATCCTGTTATGAAATGCACAAAGTCATGTATATTAGGTCTAACCTATCCTCGCAGTCACAAACACACACTAGCATGAGATCCCCTCGGTCTCGCTCCCCACGTACCAAGGATCGTAGAGGAAACTTAGGAAACTGTTACGATATCCTCATGATGCCATCGACAAAAGCCAATAAAGACTGTCCTACCCAACAGTGCTCTTCTCCCTCGCAGTCACAAACACATTAGCATGAGATCCCCTCTGTCTTGGTCATCACGTACCAAGGATCTTCGAGGAAACTTAGGAAACTGTTACGATATCTTCATGATGCCATCGGCAAAAGCCTATAAAGACTGTCCTACTCAACAATGCTCTTCTCCCTCTTAAGAAGTCTCAGTTCCATGGTGACGAGACTCCTTCGGAGAAGACATCCAGCCTTCAGACCCCTTGGTTCAGGACGGTAAAGGCAATGGAGAAGACTCCTTGTTCTTCCAGATGGAGGAGAGAAGTCTTTTCACCAGAAACCTCAGGGTTGGAAGCAACACAGCCCAGGAAATCATCTAAGAGGGAACGTTTCACTCCTTGTGTTTCCTCCCCAGGTTGAGATTGGCCTTTCTCTGACATGATCTTAGCGTAAGGACACTAGGTCCAAATGCAAGCCTCCTCCTGAGAAGGACAAAACCAGAAAATGTTTGGCTCCCGAAGGGTCACCTTCTGAGGAGGAAGATTGATTGTTTTCAGTGTCTGCAGATAGGAGCTCTATCAGGGATAAAAGTCATGCTTCTGCTGCTAGGTCTAAAGGCTACCATCCCGGTTCATTGTTAGCCCTTGTTTGTTCTTATGGGAAGGTGGTAGAGATTCCTTCTTACTGCGTAGAACCCTCTTCCAGGAGGAAGAATTCTCGAGACCCATCAGACTCTTCCACTCCACTCCAGATCAGGGTCCTATCGTTTGCTGAGACAGACAACCATGAGATGGAGTAGACCTTCCTTAAAAGCTTGGCATTGATTCTAGAGCTCCATGAGCTCGGTGAGGCATCATCCGAACCTATACAGGAATGTCTTATATCTATAGACCTATGCTATGGTGTTCTGCAAGGTTCCCACCGAAACTTGAGCTATATCAACCTAGGTTAGCAAGAGCAGCCCTAAACAAGGTAGGCTTCTGGATTGTGGGATTAAGGAATTGTCTCTGGTCTACCCAGACTGGTAAGGTTCCCAGCTCTATCTAAGCAGTGGAGATTTTACATCCGGGAAGATGTTCCACCTACCCCTTTGCCAGTCAATGACGCGATAGAGGAGGTGATAAAAGGATGGTCAGTAGAGAGGCTGAAATATGAGGGAACCTCCTTTTCAGCCTCCGAATCTACAGCGATGGAATTGGCATCCATGGCAAGCCTTCAGGGTATATCTATCTGATAATTGGTTAGGGGTGGTAGCTTACTTCGCTGTGTCCCACTTTCCTTCAGACAATCTAAGGAAGAAGTTCACTGCTCCTATTATCTCCGGAGCTAAGGCAGTCAACCTCTTAGTGAGCTAGTCAGTCAACCAGTGGGACAACGGGGCTCTCAAATGCAGAGATGTGGTGGCAGGTTGCTTCTCCAACCCTGTGGGATGGAAAGCTACCCTTGCACTGCTCTACTCGTTGGTGCTGGATGTGGCATCTCTGTTCCTGCATCAAGATGTTAACCCTTTTACCCCCGGGGTATTTGGAAATTTCCAATCCTTAACCCCCAAGGGATTATTTTTTTCCCAGGACATTTTGCAGTATATTTTTTTTTAAATTGCTCTAACAGCCTTAATTTTGGTCATAGAGAGGTCAGGTTGGTCTCATTCTCTTGGAAAATGCCTGAATTTTCTCAAAAAATTATCAAAAAATATAAAAAACAAATTTTTATAGCATTTTTTTGCAAGGACGTACCGGTACATCCATGGGGGTAAAGGGATGGCTTTTGTGAAACGTACCAGTACGTCCTTTGGGGGTAAAAGGGTTAAGGAAACTGTCAAAAAATAGAGGAAGATGAGCCATGACTCCCTCATTCAGCATTTTGTGAGATATAGGAGCAAAGGCCCCTCTAATTGCTTGAAGTCTGGAGCTTCTCCTTCTGCCCCAAGACTGGCTACAAAGAAGCAATCGACCGCACTGAAATCCAATCCTACTCCTGCCCCTTATTCTTTCTTAAATGGTAGGGAGAATCCTCTCCCCTTTCAAGGCTTTAGCTGAGTCAAGAAGGGAGGTATTGGGAAGAAAGGAGGAAGGGGACACTGAGAAGGGGATTCCCTCTCTCCTGTTTCTGTGAGTAGGGAATGCCTTTTGAGCCCTTGGGCAACACGGAGCAGAAGAAGAGTGGTACCATACAAGATGCTGTACCCCATTCATCAACTCTCTTCCTCCACTCGGAGTTCCAATGACTTTTCAGGCATACTTTCTGGGATTGCTGAAGTCTCTGGCACTATCAAAGAAGGTTTTGGCAATATTGGTCAAGTATGCTCTTTAAGTTGCTTGAAACAGGTTTTCTGGCTTCTATAGTTGACTGTTTCTGGTAGAGAAGTAGACAGGAGGGAGACCAGTGATCAACCTCTCTCCGTTGAACAAGTTTTTTTCAGCAAACCCCCGTTCAAGATAGAGACAGCCAGCACAGTTTGGGTTGCCATTAGGAGAGGGGACTTTCTACTCTTTATCAATCTGAAGGATGCATATTTCCAGATACCTGTCCATCGATCAAGCAGGAAGTACCTCCACTTCCTCCTCAACAGAGTGGTGTATCAGTTCAAAGTCCTGTGATTCGGACTATCAACTTCTCTGCAGGTGTTCATGCAAGTGTTCACGCTAGTCTCAGTTTGGTACCATTTGAATGGGATTAGTCTTCTTTGGTATCTTGATGATGGGCTGATCCTATCGTCTTCAAGAAGACAGTTGCTCCAGGGTCGAGACAGACTCTTAGCCTTTTGTTATGATCTGGGGATTGTGGTCAATTGGAAGAAGTCGGAGTACCTGGTGATGCTGATAGATACGACAGCAGTAAAAGTCTTTCTGACAGATGATTGTATCAACAGACTTAGGGAAGTGGCGTGACCCTTTCTTTCAGTTCAACGTTTACCAGTTCGTTGATAGCAATGTCTTCTATGACACCAGTAGTCGTAGGAGAAACTCTTTCCCAACGTGTGCCTCCACCAGAGATCAATACAGTAGTATTGGAAGTATCACTGGTCAGCCATCTCCGATCCTCCCCACTCCTTGGTTACAGTGGACACAGTGGTGATAGAACATTTCAAGTAGTGGCTGAACGACAAAAACTCTCACTAGGGACTCTTCTCTCAACTCTTCTCCTCTGGAGTTACTGCTGTTCATAGATGCATCAAAGGAGGGGTGGGGTGCACTGCTGAGGGACGGCTTTGCCTCGGGACTGGTAGCCACAAAACAGTTGGTGTAGCAAGCCTAGCTCCCTCACAGGACAAGAAGCATCGTGTTTGGATAGCGATTTTGGTGTAAATTTAGCATAGGAGGTAATGATATCTTGCAATTTATCATTTCTTCCTTCCCTCTCTGGGGGTACAGCAGTTGCGCAGGTACAGTTTGTTGCTGAACTGAATGCTAGATGCAGGTAAGCTACTTTATTCACTGGAGTGACTATTCTTTACAATTGGTAATTTATTGAAGTAATTTCCTCATCCTCTGAGCAAGGTAGATAATGGACCTGTTTTACATGCATTCATTAATCATATAATATCTACACTGGGCAAATATCCTATGGAAATAGATTCTTCTTTCATTTACCTATTGGTAATGGCTTACCCCAACTCTGTTTGCATCCTTATGCACAATGTTAAGGGATTGACAGGAATCATAACTTTTGTTTATCTTAGGACCAAAGTTTATTGAATTTTCCTGGGTCGGTTAACCAAGCCAGGTATAGTCATAAGAGATTTGTCCCTCTTGAGGGTAAGTCTCCTATTAAAGCACGATGATCTGTATTATGTGTAGGAACAAATAGAATTTTTTAAGGTAAATTTAATTTGTTCCGTAACCGAAATACAAACCACGCTATTTACAAAGGGTATTACTTTTAGCGTAGCTGAAATGGCGAGCCATTAGAATTTAACGAGGGTGTATTACCCCCGCGCTAGTTAGCGGGGGGGGGGGGGGGGTAGGGGAGTGGTAGCTAGCTACCCCTCCTCCCCCTCACACACACGTGAATACTCACTTTCACTTTAACTTTTGGCTCGGACTGTGACAGACGTCTCTGTCTTGGTCCTCGCTTGGCAGCCATTGTCTGTTTTGTCTTTACTTAATCGCTTACTTTTCATTTACTCAATATATATGTAAACATGTTTTCATGTTTGTATATATATTTGAGTATAGAAATAAGTAAGTTTCCTTTTCAGATGTGTGTGTGTAGTGTACGATATCTACGTGGAGGCCTCGGCAGTTAGGCCACCACGGCGTATTTTATGGGTGGCGATCGAGTTTGACTTATGTCTTTCTCTCTCTCTCTCTCTCTTGAGGTCGTTCACCCTTTTACTACGTGTTACTACGCCCTTGTAGCCTAGCTTCCTTTCCGTGTGGGGGGTTGCTACGCCGTACGTTTGTATCAATTAGTTATGAATCTAATTGTAGTTGTTTTTTGTTTAGAACGATTCCTTTCGGGGTTTTCGTTCTTTCTTTAGTGTTCATTCATTTTTAAATTACATAATTACATAGTTACATAATTATAATTGTTATAATTCTGTTTTGGTTACAGCTCTCCTTCCGCGAGTGTAAGTGGTTGTGAGGGCACGTGCCTGTTGTGTAATTCTTGTTCCTTTTCCTCGGGATTCCTCTTCGGAGCCTTCCCGGGGGAATGAATGTGTACTAATATTATTTGTTTTATTTATTTACAGTTACCGATATAGTTCGTTTCTGTAATATAGCAACAGTGTGAGCTGTCTGGTGGAGTCCTGGGGATTCGGCTGTTGCTGCCTCCCCCCTTGTATTTTCGTCAGGGGCGTCTCTCCTTCTACTGGTAGTACTCCCGTGTCGACGGACAGCTCTCCAGTTCATTTTAGAACAGTCAGGAGGCTTGCCTCCTTGGGCGGATAACTTTCCTTCCGAGGGAAGTTTTTCCTGTCCAGGCTTGAGTTTTTCTCCTTTTGGGGGGTTCTTCTCTTGCCTTTTTTTCGTGCGACTATGCTCTTGGTGCTGAGCGGTCGCACCTGCAGTTTCGCTCAAGGGGCTGGGCAACTGCAGGAGCTCCTCTTCGGAGGATTGCTCCTTTTAGGTCACTGGCTGACCAGTCTCTTCTACGAAGTGTTTCTCTTTCGTTCGCGAGAGAGTACACTCATAGAGACTCCTCTTCGGAGGTTTCTTCTGTTGCTGTTGCTATTGGCCTCCCTCGCCGTAAGGCCCACCGTCCGCCTCGTCGTAAGGGCCTCTCATCTCCCTATAAGGGTGCTTGAGGCGCCTTTTTGGATCTCCGTTTGCAGCCTACAACTCCTTTTTTTCGATCTTCCGCCTTGGTGCAGATGGACAGCAGTCTGATCTCGTCTTCCGACGGGCAACGGTCTTCCCGACGGACAACGGTCTGCCCGACGGACAGCGGTCTTCCGACGGACATCAGTCTCCCGGCGGACAACGATCCCTTCGGGGCAAAGGGTTGCCCCCACGGGGGTTCTTCCCTTGCGTGTCAGGGTTTCCCTGCGCGCCCTTCTGCTCATCAGCGCTCTCCTGTTCGTCAGCGCTTTAAAGATGATCTTCCCTGCGGATCCTGTTGGTTCCTGTTACGTGCCCTGTGCGCCCACGTTCGCCCTCGCGATCTAGAACTTCGGTTCAGGTCGGGGTCAAGGACTCTTCTTCTTTGCGCAGGCTTCCACGCGTAGCCTTCTGCTCGTCAGCGATCATCAGCTCGTCAGCGATCATCAGCTCGTCAGCGATCATCAGCTCGCCAGCGATCATCAGCTCATCAGCGATCATCAGCCCGCCAGCGATCTCCGGATCGCCCACGTGTGTTACAGCCGGCGCGCCAACGTTCTCCAACACTTCTGAAGGAACATGGTTCGCCAGCTACTAGCTCACCTGCGCATGCTGATCACCATCGCGCGACCCTCAACTACGGATGCTGATCGCCATCGCACAACCCTCAAACTGCGGATGCTGATCGCCATCGCGCGACCCTCAAACTGCGGATGCTGATCGCCATCACGCGACCCTCAAACTGCGGATGCTGATCGCCATCGCGTGACCCTCAAACTGCGGATGCTGATCGCCATCGCGCGACCCTCAACTGCGGATGCTGATCACCATCGCGCTACCCTCAACTGCGGATGCTGATCGCCATCGCGCGACCCTCACCTGCGGATGCTGATCGCCATCGCGCGACCCTCAACTGCGGATGCTGATCGCCATCGCGCGACCCTCAACTGCGGATGCTGATCGCCATCGCACGACCCTCAACTGCGGATGCTGATCGCCATCGCACGACCCTCAACTGCGGATGCTGATCGCCATCGCGCGACCGCACACCTGCGGATGCTGATCACCATCGCTCAACCCTGCGCATGCTGATCACCATCGCGCGACCCTCAACTGCGTATGCTGTTCGCCATCACGCGATCGCCCACCTGCAGAGGCTGTTCGCCATCGCGCGACCACCAACCTGCGCATGCTGATCGCCATCGCGAGACCCTGGCATGCTGACCACCATCGCGAGACCCTGGCATGCTGACCACCATCGCGCGACCCTGGCATGCTGACCACCATCGCGCGACCCTGCGCATGCTGATCACTGCTCGCGATCGCTCACCTTCACACGATCGCTCACCTGCGCATACTGCTCGACCATCGCGTCGGCATATCACAACACCATCACCAACCTGTGAGTTAGCGCTCACCACCGATCGCTTGTTGATCCATATCGCCAGCAGTCCTCCTCGCCCACGCGGCAGCGCGTTCCCTCGCCATCGCGCTAACGCTTGCGTTCGCCGCCTCGGACTCGCTCTCATCCACCTGCCCACCCTCACGACCGCTCGCCTGCGCGCCCGCGCGACCGCTCGCCTGCGCGCCCGCGCGCCCGCGCGACCGCTCGCCTGCGCGCCAGCGCGACCGCTCGCCCGCGCGACCGCTCGCCCGCGCGCCCGCGCAACCGCGCGACCGCTCGCCCGTACGACCGCACGACCACTCGCCCGTGCAACCGCACGGCCACGCTCATGCTCTCCAATGTTCGCCCACGCGTGAACCAACGGTTTTTTTCCATCGCGCAGACGGATGATGTTCCGTCGCGCGAACCTACAGTGTTTCTTCGCACAAATGTCGGCTTATTTTCTTGCAGTATCCATTGCTCGTCTATGGGTTATCGCCCGCCGACCACCAGGAATTCCCGTCGCGCGAGCTCCAGGGCAATTGCGACCATGATTCCCAATGGGGTTTTCGCAGCATGACCAGCCTGGCGAGTTCTTCTGGAGCGTATTTCCAGAACACTGTCTCACCCCGTAAACACAGAGCATGGCACTTGCAGAATAGGAGAAACTTAAGAGAGATCTGAACAACACTCCTCTATTCCTGAACCTGGGTTAGCCCTTCCCCGTCATTCCCTGGAAGGATTTTTGGCGGGGGGGGGGCTTTCCGTTCGAGATTTCTCCATCGGACAAGGGGTGACTGCTTACCTCTTCCTCTGGGAGTTTACCAGGTTCTTTCCCTCCTCGGTTACGGCCCGAGGTTTGGTTCAAGGAAGCTACAGGAAGATCAAGGGTACTTTCCTCCTCTCGAGCTCAGGCACCTTGGCCTTTCGTCGTTAGTATCTAACTTGCGGACAAGCTCGATGTTGTACCATCTGGACGCGCTGACTGAGGGCTTCCTTCGGGTGTCTCATCTGTGGAGGTCGACGACCTCAGACACCCTTCCATCCTTGAGAAGAGTTTGTTTGTGCCCAAGGACAGAGACTTAGACAGCTGCTGTGCGGAGTAAATCGACTTCCGGTTTCACTCCTCCAAGGCGCTTTCTTCCAGACTCTGCAGGGCTCCAGCGCCTTTTCTTTCAACCACGTCGGCCTAAGTTATCGGCTACGACAACTGGGACAAGGTGTCCAATTGCAGTTTTCTCCTGTCAGGAACAGATGGCACGGGAGACTCCCCCGGGGGGGCATAGTCCTAAAAGGAGTTCACAAACTCTAGGATTGCAGGTTTTTCGCTGGGAGGATGCTTAAGGTTACTCATCCGAATGACAGCTTCCCGATGCCCATTCCCGCATATTCTCTGTGAGTAGCCAAGGATATCGCGCCTGCCGTCTCTGTCAGCGAATTCAGTGTCTCTGAACCTCTATGCCATAGCGTCAGCAGAATTGCCCGGTTGGGCAGAATGATCCATACCTTAGGCGAAGGTCTTCCTTAGGATCATCGACGGCTTCACCCCCGGCCCCCTCAGTCGATCCTTTCTTGTAAGGAAGGATCTGAGAGGGGATGTCCATAGTCGACCTCTCAGCCCAGATCAAGTTTGTCGAACAAACTTCGGCCAGCAGAATCGATCAGACTGGTAACGAGGCGACAGGACTCCTTAAAATCCCTGGATCGGAAGGACGGGTACTTTCAGTTTCCATTCCATCCATCTTCCAGGGTGCTCGTCGAATTCAGCCTAGTCTGCAAGTATTCCTGCTTATGATGCAGTGTGGCTATCCCGCCGTGGCATAGCAGGTTTGTTTCCCCAGAGAACTCTCCCTGCCTTCCTCTTGGCCGCTCAGGGGCAGGCTTCCGCTCCCTCTGCTGTTTGGAGGGCTGGTCAACTCCTGTAGGCTCGGGTTTCGACCTTCTTCAGCGCCGGGACAAGCTTCCGGATGCTTACCAGGAGTGTGGGCTCATGGTATTTTGCTTGGAGCCTTCTCTTCCTCTGCCTCAACATCTGGAGTATCTGGCCATGATATTGAGTCAACCGCCTTACCACATTGGAAACCCCGCTTCTCGTCCATCCAGCGAGGTTAAGCAACGTCGGTACTTGGATGGGTGACCACCTGGGGACGCCAGATTCTGTTACCACACCCTCCGAGCCTTCCTTTCGGTTGACTGTGGCAAGACTGAGGAGAGTCGCAGTACCTGTTCTCAGTCAAGCAGAGCTTTCAGCCCTACCTTGGAACGTTTCCTAGTTCTTCTTTCCTCATTGACCCGTCTATAGTCCGAACGGTCGCCTCAGGATAAGTTCCATGTGGGGCGATCCAAGTTCCGGTGGCTTCAGGCATGTTTAACCGGACTCCCTGGCCCTATGGGACCAGCGGAACTATTAGACCTGCAATGGGTGTTGACCTATGGAGCCTCTTGATGGTAGTGGATATTCTCGTCCTTTCCCCACATTCTTGATGCGGTTTTCGGACTCGTCAAAGGAAAGGGGGGGGGGGGGGGCGCATGTTCCGGTCCAGGCCTATGGTCAAGACCTGAAGGATACCTCTCCATCATTCAGGCAGGCTTAGGGACCTTAGTCTGGCCCCTCTTCAGATCCTACAGCTACTGCCGAGTGTCCCCGTTGCGCGTCGACTTCATTCTAACCAGCAGGGAACGCATTTTCACACCTTCACATCTTGCAGTAGAGATACCGGGATGATTGAGATTCTCTCAATACCACCATCGGCTCTCTCATTCCAGGCAGGGGAATGTTTCTCTCAGACTATCCGAGCAGAGCCTCATAGAGAGAGTGTACCTAGGGGTCTTTGACCTTGGGTAACCAGCAAGTGCTGGTCTGGGGGACCTGATCGCGACAGCTTGGAACCTCAAGCTTCCGCTAGTCTTCCCCCCAGTCTCAGTCCCCGAGACACTGGCAAGATGCATTCCGGTGATGGTGGGACAACTTCGACGCCTGCGTCTTCCCTCCTTTTTGTCTGCGGACAATGGGCCTCAACAAGACCAGGTTGTCTGTCAACCTTTCAATGGGAGAGCTCCACTGGGACTACTCGCAGAACGGTTTCTGGACCCTCTGCTTCCCCTGACGGAACTCCCGGGAGAGCTTCTCCCACGGCGCAGACTACTCAAGCAACCACACTGCGACATCTCTCCCGAACCGGGACGTCGCTTCGGCTTCATGCCTGGAGACACTACGCTTCCTCCTCTAGAAGAGACAACCCGCTACAGTCGCGGTACGGAGGTCGCGTCATCTGCGATAGTCATCCACAGGGGTCTCCCAGGCAAAGTGAAGAGTCTAAGGTGGTTGGTGCCGTGGGAGATATACCCCTTCCCTTGAGGCCTCTTCTCCAGCAATAACAGTCTTATTGCCTTTCGGCGGGAGGAAACTCCTTTCCGCTCTCGGCAATGAAGCCTGTCGCTCAGCCTTTCCCTGACCTTCAGGCTTAAAGGGATAACTTTCCTGCCCGCTGGATCTATCCTCGCTCAAGCGAAGCTACGATCGTCCCTGCCCTAGTCGGAGGAAGACCTCCAACTTGGAGCATGGCTCGGACTTTTAGTCCTTTAAGAGATCTTCTCAAGACCCCTTTTACGACAGGCCTCGGATTGTATTCCGCCTTGGGTCTTCTGCTCACTCTGGCCACGGCCAGTGTGTAAGCAATCTTCTTGGTCTCTTACTACTCCCCCCTTTCTAAGGAAGAGGGGAAGGCAACATTCAGGCTCGCTCCTGAGTTGTTGGCTAGACTCAGAATCTGAGGGTCCCGACCCTTCGGTCCGATTCATTCAAGATTTCGAGTCTCCATTCTGTGTCTGATGTCCCAAGACCTTCTCTTTCTTGCCAGTAAGGAATCGAGAGGTTAGCGCTGGGAACAGCTGCAGTTTGTCCTCAGTTGCAGCCGATTTGGGAACACAAGGAGGACATGGGGGGAGAGTCACCAGTATACCTCTTCAGCCCGGACTCAAGGACATTCATCTCGTCCTGTCTTCAGACCCTCCCCCGTCACGTCGCCCTACAGCACGATGTTGGATACATCGCAACGTCCCTTGTCTTCAAGTAATACTACTCTGTGACGCAGGTGCTACAAGCTGGAGTCTGGAAGCGTCTGATGACCTTCGCAGCCCGCTTCCTGCAGGGCGTGACCCACAGGAGTCTCGATACGTTTTCTATCGCTCTGTGGTGGCTACACAACAGCTGGTCTAACCTCAGGCTCCCTTTTGGACAGGTAGCAGAAGGTTGAGGGCATTGTTATCAGGTTTTAGTCTGCATGAACGAAAGAAGTATGTCTGGCCCTTACTTCTTTCTTCATCATCCCCTCTACGGGGAAGCAGCATCCTGGTCTCTGCATAGCTGACCTCGAACCTCTGCAGGTAAACCATGCTTCCTTGTGTTCCGAGTATCGAGTCAATACTGTCGCGTCCCCCATACCCTGACGAGGTGGTATTGGGAACGTCCTAACCCAGAGTTCCTTCTGGAACTCCAGGTCAACTGCCTAGGACGAGTCACACTTCTTCCTTCACACACAAGCTTACGTAGGCCACATGGTTCCTTGCGGAGCAAGGAACTTGTGAGGTGCAGGGACTCCTTTTCTCGAGTGCGATTCACTCGGATTCTGAGTCCCCGGGTAAAGCCAAAGCCAGTATGGCTGGGGACTTTCCACCCTTCCTAAGGGATAAGTCACCCTTTGTAAATAGCGTGGTTTGTATTTCGGTTACGGAACAAATGACAAATTCGAAGATAATTTGTATTTTTCCTAACCATACAAACCTTAGCTATTTACACATATTTGCCCGCCAGCCCTGTCCCCCAAGACAAGTCCTACCTCTAAGTGAAAGTGAGTATTCACGTGTGTGTGAGGGGGAGGAGGGGTAGCTAGCTACCACTCCCCTACCCCCCCCCCGCTAACTAGCGCGGGGGTAATACACCCTCGTTAAATTCTAATGGCTCGCCATTTCAGCTACGCTAAAAGTAATACCCTTTGTAAATAGCTAAGGTTTGTATGGTTAGGAAAAATACAAATTATCTTCGAATTTGTCATTTTTCCTTATACAACCCTGAGATTTTTAAATTGCAAGCACGTACACCTTGTTGAAAGTCAAATGGCTGTTTCAGCTTTGCCGATATTATACTCCTATCAAAGGTCAAAGATTTGTATACTTAGGAAAAATACAAAGTACTTTAAAATTTGTGATGTCAGAAATGTAAAGAGAGGGTTAAATCAAATATTAGAAAACTTTTATGTACAAATTCTTGACAACTGGTAAGGATCTCCCTTTCACAAACCTAGAGCATTGCAACACAATTTTATGAATATTTGGCAAAAATAAGAGACAACATTGAAGCAGGAATAAAAATGGATACAAAGTTTGTAATAGGATGTACGGTACTATTTGACATTTCTTGATTTATGGCCTCATCATCCTTTTAGATGCATGAAAGTTCTAATTTTAATTTTTTTTTTTCAGTCAAAAAAACCATCTGTTGCTGTCTATTACACTAATCGAGCACTGTGTAACTTAAAGTTAAAACGATGGGACTTAGTCTGTTTAGACTGCCGTACAGCTCTTGAGATTGATGCAACACTGGTTAAAGCACATTTCTTTCTTGGTCAAGCCCTCCTTGAAACGGACAATTTTGATGAGAGTATCACACACCTTCAGAGAGGTAGGATTATTATATTAGCATGGATTTCAGGGATGTAGATTAAATTTGCATTTAAGCTGAATAGGATCGATTGATTTGCTATTAACAATTTTAATGTCATTTATGTTAGTTTTTACTACATGAATAAAAACCCTTATGTAATGATATGATTTCATCTTGGTTGGAACTCTGCTGTTAAAATTTATTATGAGGTGTCAGTAGTTACTATTGGGTGGCAAAGAATCCAGGCCAGTCCACCAAGAAATAAGAAGGATGAAGACAAAGGGATGAGAATATACTCAAAGGAACTCTCTAAAAATGCCCTCCTCTGGAGATGCTTCTGTTTGCTGATGCAGGGAAGGAGGTATGGGGTGTACAACAGAGGAATAATATCACCTCAGGGTGTTGATATGTGAAGGAGATGCTTGCATATTAACATGTTGGAAATTAAAGTAGTTATTCTGACACTTGAGTCATTACAAAGCCGCTGATAGATCACTTTGAGGTGCTTATGAGCATCAGAACACCGTAATGGCCTACATCAACAAGCAAGGAGGTACTTCTTCACACCACCTCGGCAAGTTGGCCAGCAGGCACACTCCTGGGCACTAGACACAGTAATGGAGCTGTTGGTGTATTGATTAGCTCTTTAGCAGTTATGGAAGGAATGTTATCGCCTCATAATCCTCTATGCTTTTGTCTTGAATACCAACAATGACATTTCATGAACTGTTACCTCAACTATGACTTAGTAACAACTATTACTTGCAGCATCTACATTTCTCAGGAGACTGAAACACTGTAACCAAATACAGCACCAGGGTGTAACTGCACTAATACAGAATCACAATAAGGCAAAAGCTTTTAGTTTGCCACAATTTTGTCTTCACTAATTACTTTGGATTTCACTAATTAATTTATTGGATCTTTACTAATACTATATTCATATTTCTTCAGCATTAAAAAAAACGTTTTTAAACATAAGACTTACCTGGTAGTTATATACTGTATATAGCTTACGTCCCTGACGTCACGGCAGAAAATTCAAAACTCGCGCCAATCGCCGATTGGATAGCCAGGTGTACCACCTGTGCGCCCCTAGCGAGGTACCTTGAAACCATTCCATGAATCCTCATATCTTCCCTGCCGCCGCTAGCGTCAACATTGTTGGATATTCTCCTTGCTGATATTGTTGCTGCTTCTTTGGTGATGTACAATAATTTGGTTTTGACTCTCGCTTGTTTGGATTTGCTATTGGATACTCTTGATTTATGTTTGGATTTTGATATTTTGACCCTTGCTTGTTGATCTCTCTTACAAATTTTTCAAACCACCCCCGTTAAGTTTTAGTGTGTGTGTGTGAGTAGGTATAAGACCCATTTGGCTAAGGCCTCAATTGATCCACATTCGCTCTGCGTTAAATGCAGAGGTAAGGTATGTGAGTTTGATAATAGGTGTGACGAATGCGCTCTATTATCTGAGCATGAGTGGCTAGAGTTTGATCACTATACGCGTAAATTAGAAAGAGATAAGTTGAGACGTAGTTCTTCGCGCTCTTCCAGAGACTTTTCCTCTTCCCATGTCACCAAACCTATTCCTTCCCCTGTAGTGGTAGTTTCTGATCCCACTACGGTTCCTGCTAATGAGCCTACGCTTAAAGATATGATGTTGGCTATTCAAGCGTTGGGCGCGAAGGTTGAATCTATCGCTGCGGACAGGACGCAATTAATGTCCGACGTGAAACGGCTAAAAAGTGACAGTGCTAGAAGTGCAGTGAACGTGTTTAGTGCAGTGGAGGGTGCGCCTGCTTGGCCTTGTCGTTCTCCTAGTCTTAGACCTCTTCCAAGCTCACCCAACCCCTGGGAGAAGGAATGTCGAACGACGAAAGGAAACGAGAGGCTTTAACTCCCGAGCATACGTCCCCTCGAGCGTTCCTGTTGACGTTTCCCAGGACGTTCACCCTCACCATAGGAAAGGTGAGGTTAAGGTGTTTTCTTCATCCTCGGATGACGCGGTTCCTAAAAGAGGCTGGCGTCAAACGTCCAGACCTCTTAAGAGGAAATTGGATAATGTCAACCAGCGTCCTGCCAGGACACCACAAGTTTCTGGTTGTAGCCATTGGAGCAGTCCAGAGCGTTTTCCTTCCGCTGAAGAGAGCTCGCCTGCCAAACGTCCTGCTAGGATGTTGGAGTCTGTAAAGAATCGTCCGGTTGTTGGGCAGTTGTCTGAACAGGGCATGACCTCGGTTCATGCTCCTCCTCCACCATCAGATTGGTTATCGCCCTCAAAACGCTCTGAGCGTTCTGTGAGCGGCGTGGAGAGCGAACCTGTGATTGACGTAGCGTCACCTGTATCGCAAGTTGACCCGAATCTTAATATGCTGCAAGAGATGCAGCAAAGACTTTCATCATTTATGCAAAGCTACCAAGCTACAGACAGTAAAAGGGTAGCTTGTCTGGATCCTGGGCATCAGGAAGCTTCCTTTCTGGATGCCAAGCGGTGCAAGGCGGTGAATCGTGAGACATTTGAAGACGAACGTTTGGACGTTTCCCCTGTTAAATGTCCTAAAACTGTTCCTTATAAGGAAAGTGGGAATAATCTTGAACCCGAACGCAGCCAGTCGTGACAGTGAGTGTCAAGTGGCCAGACGCGTCAAGCGTTCAACAGCGCGAAGCGCCGAGCATCCTGGTAAACGTGACGTTAAACGTCCTACAGGGCGTGTTCTTGAACGTCCAACGACATATGACGTTGAACGTCCAGCCATTCCTGAAGTCGAGCGTCCTTCAAAGCGAGGTGCCGAACGTCCTAATAAAAGGGATGGTGAACGTCCTACAGAATGTGCTGCAACGTCGAGCGGCGAGCAGCCAGGCCGGACGTCGAGCGTCAAGCGATACGCGGCGGCGAGCGCCAAGCAGGATGCGATGTCGAGCGTGATACTGAACGCAGAGGTTCCTTACATGAAAGTCAAGAAAGGACTTTTGACTTTCAGGATGCGAGCTTAGGACTTCAGGATGATCTTAATCTAATCAAGAGGCGAGATCAAGAACTCTTTAGCTCTGATCGCGTGGATCGCGAGCGTTTCACAGAGCGTCAAGGGTTTTTGTGAGAGGAAAAAGTTGATGATCACCTTTCTCCTGTCGAACTTTTTGAAGAGTTATCAGAATGATAAGACTCCAAGTCGTTTCCTCCGTCAGTGGACTTGAAGAAACTCATGAAAGTCTTCAACGATGAGTTCCCAGAGTCTTTTTGTTCCTGTTGCTCCACATTCACCTCCATCTGAATTCACGCTTGGGAAAACGGCAAAGAAGTCTCTGTTTACCAGAATGGTTCTGTCCCGATCGTCAAAAAGGGCTCTTAAGATGATGGGGGACTGGATGGAGTCCAAAAAGGATCAAGGGAAAGCAGCCTTCGCGTTCCCTCCAACTAGATTAGCATCTAGATCCAGTATATGGTATGATACGGGAGAAGTTCTCGGGTTGGGAGTTCCTGCCTCTGCCCAGGGAGATTTCTCAAGTCTAGTAGACGCTCCCCGTCGATCGGCCATGAGGGAGACCAAGATTCTCTGGTCTACTTCAGAGTTAGACCATCTGCTCAAAGGCGTCTTTAGAGCCTTCGAGGTTTTTAATTTCCTTGATTGGACTCTGGGAGCCTTGGGCAAGAAGGTTGCTGCGCTTAAGGAAGGTGACTCTTCTAGTTTAATCCATATCATGTCCTGTATGGATAAGTCATTACGAGACGAATCGAATGAGTTGGCAGCGATTTTCACAGCAGACATACTTAAGAAGAGAGCCCAGATGTGTTCGTTTCTGTCTCTGGGGGTTACTCCCTTTCAGAAGTCGGAATTGCTTTATGCTCCGCTGTCTTCCTCTCTGTGTCCGCAAGATCTAATTAGAGAGATTTCTTCAGCAATGACTCAGAAAGCCACCCAAGATCTAGTATCAAAGATGGCAAGAGAGGTCTTACCATCTTTCTTCTCTAGCCGCAAGCCTAAAGATGAGACACCTTTCCCGAAGTTTTCTCAGCTCTTTCGAGGAAAGACTTCCAGCAGGAGTAGCTCTAGGCCCGATGGAAGGAGAGCAAAGAGGAGATGTATTAGGACAGGGCGAAGCAGAGTCTGACTGCTTTCGCCTTCAGGCAGTAGGAGCCAGACTACACAACTTCTGGCAGGCGAGGGAGATGAGGGGAGCAGACCTTTGGTCAGTTCAACTTCTAAAGGAGGGTTACAAGATCCCTTTTATAGGGAAACCTCCTTTGGTTTTAACCCCAGTAGATTTCTCTCCCAGGTACAGAGAGGAGTCAAAAAGGCAAGCTTTACAACTTCAAGTGTCTCTCTTGTTGGAGAAGGGCCATAGAGAGGGTGCAGGACTTGCAGTCACCAGGTTTTTACAACCGCCTTTTCCTGGTTCCCAAGAACTTGGGGGGAGGGCATCCAGTCCTGGACGTAAGTGTTCTCAACACTTTTGTCCAAAAGACGAAGTTCTCAATGGAGACTTTGAAGTCAGTTCTTGCAGCAGTAAGAAAGGGCGACTGAATGGTCTCAACTATGATGCTAATTGCCACTGTAAAATCCTGCTCGCCTATTGGTCAGCATCTATCCCATCTTGCATCTATGTATCACAGTTCTTCGACCTTTTCCTTTCGGCAGTGCTATTGTTCAGATTGAATTCCTGTTAGCGATTTCATTTTCATGCTATTAGTTACTGTACTGTATCGTGTTGTGTTATTCAACTCGTACATTATTAGCCATGGGTCCCAAGAATATTGTTGATGTTCAGGGAAAGAAGAATAGGAGGCTTTCTATGGAGATGAAGCTGGAGATAATCAAGAAGTATGCGGCTGGCATGCAGTCGAGTGTGATTGCTAAGGAATATGGATGAAATCCGTTGAATACAGGCACCATCCTTGAGCAGAAGGAAGCCATGAAAGTAGGCAGAAACAAGCTTCCTTGGATAGTTATTTTTTAAAAGAAGCCATTAATAGGCCAAAAGGAAGCTCAATGTGACAAAAATAACAAAAGTGGAAGTGATGAAACAATTGAATGAAATTTAGAAAGAACAAAATGTAAAGAAAAAATGAAAAAATTAGAGAAAAGCAAAAAACAAATTTAGTTTCAAGTTTTTCGTATAGTTAAGTGTTAATGTTTCGTAAAGTTAAGTGTTCATGTTTTCTGCCGCTTGTACTCCTCCTCTGCCGCCACTTTTGCTTTTAGACATCACCTCACTCGAAAAGTAAGGTTCCACATTTTCGTTATTTTCCATTTATTATTGCATTATGTTCTAATGATTATTTCATTTACAGGTATTAACGGTCAGGTTAAATATTGAATGATTCAAATGTACAGTATTTGGTTATATTTCATTGTGGGTTAGTACAGTGATACCTTTATTATAAAATTTAACGTGTTTTTGTGGGGCTTGGAATGAATTAGGTGTTTTACATGTAAAACGTGACTCATCATACGAAAAAATCACGATACGAAACCCACTCTGGAACGAGAGGTATTACTGTACAGAATTTTTTATTTTTCCTAACTATACAAACCTGAGTTCTTTAAGTTTCACTTCCCCTTCAACCACCCCGTGTCAGTGTCATTTCAGTGTGCTGGTGAGGGGCCGGAGCATCCCCACTAGTAACTATTGACTCCTCATTATAAATTTTAGTAGTCAAGTTCTAGCTAAGCTGAAATCATACTCCTATTAAATGAGTTAGGTTTGTATATACAGTAGTTGAAAAAATTCAAATTACTTTTCATATTTGTGATTTATACTATCATTCTCCTTTTTCTCATTGTAATAACCAATAATTTATAATTCAGCTCAAGATCTTGCAAAAGAACAAAAAGTTAACTATGGAGACGACATCGCCTGTATGATACGCGTAGCACGGAAAAGAAGATTCAATGTGGCTGAGGAAAAACGGATTGCCCAAGAAATTGAATTGCAGGTAAGTGCTTCAGTTGTTGGTTGATTGTGTATGATCTTGCTGTAAATGGACAACAACTTATACACTACTTAGTATCTTGACATGATTGACATTGATGTAGCAGCAAGAGGAAAATATATAGCTACTGTATCATTTGTTGGTTTAAAGCATATGTAGGACAGGGAGGAATAAGAAAATTATAGTACTGTATTAGAAATAAAAAATTTTTACTTCATATTTCATGAAAATTAAAACTACAGTATAGATTCACGTGAACATAGAACATAATCTTTTGAGCCAGTACAGTAAGTCCTTGGGTTACAAGAGTTATGACTTGTAACGTTTTTTTAAGGTTCCATTCTATATTTAGGTCCTCTGTTTGTTTGTTTTTTGTCCTAGTTATGTTTTCATGTTATAAAATTAGTTTTTATGCCCTTGATATGATTTAACTACGGCAATAGCATAGGTGAGTGACTTTAGTCCAGTACTTTATTTACTTCAGTTCTGACGTGCATCAAAAGTTACAACTCATTGTAGGAACAGATCTCCATTGTAACCCAAGGATGTAGTGTACTTGAAAGTCAGTTTTAAATATTTAACTTAGCCGGTGAATATATAGCTGCAACTCTGTTGCTCGACAGACAAAAAAACTGTACAAAAAACTCGCCAGCGATCGCTATACAGGTTGCGGGTGTGCCCATCAGCGCCAACTGTCGGCCAGATACCATACTCCATGTAAACAAAGACTCAATTTTCTCTCTGTCGACGTGTCGACAAGACGTACTTTTACTCGCTGTAGAACCTGGAGTTTTCTCAACATATTTGGTGAAGTACTTCATTTTGGTTTGAGCTTTCGCAGTGCAGGTGTTTTATCTTCATCTTAAATCTTGAACTCGTTTTGGATAGATTTAATTTTTGGTGACAAAGAGAGTATGGACTTTCTTTGACTTTTAAATGGCCGACCCTTCCCTTAGACGGAAGTGTGTTTAGGCTTTTAGTAATTATCTTATCACGTTATAAATTAATTAGATTTTCCTCTATATATTTTATATTTCACCGCCTTTATTAGGCCTCTTCGATTAACTTTCCATTTATAATAAACATAAAAATAAATTTTAATGTTTTGTTTATATGCGACCTTTCCTGAGAGTAGGCGGTCCTAACTTGGAAACCGAAGTTAAACAACGTTGAGCCCTTTCAATCGTAAATAGCTTTTAAAGAGCTAATGATTTAAAACTTTTTAAATGAAATATTTTATGAAAGAATTTCTTTGAATAGTCTTCGTACTGTTTTCAAAGATGAACTAACGTTTAGTTTATTTATGCTACGCAGTTTGCGCTCTATCGTTACGATAGAGAGAGAGAGTATCACGGTTTCACTTTGCAGAAAGAGTAAATCGATTCTGACGTTTTGTTCATTCTTCTTTCAAAGCTTAAATGTTTTAAATTCTATTTTAAAAGAACTTTTTAATTGAAAAACCTTTCAGTTTTTTCCTTTGGTCAAATAACATGTTTTTTTGACGAAACGTAATTGGGCTCTTCTCTTAGGTGCGAAATCAAGAGAGAAAGAGAGAGAGAGATAGAGACGGAGGGAGAGAGAGGAGAGAAAACGTTCCGTTCAAGCGGGTAACGTTGTTCTCGAGTTACTCTCGTCCCTAGTCTCTGTACGGGGAGAAAGGATAAAACGTTTTTAGTTTTATTCTCGTCCCCAGGCAATGTACGGTGAGAGATTGAAAACGTAGTTTTGAATGAACTAGTGTTTATTCTCTTCCCCAATCACTGAATTTTTTTTATCTTAAAAGATGTTTACTGTTTTTTTGCTGGTATTAATGTGCTTGCATTATACGACTGATTTTGCATTTACTACCTTTTGATGAGGGTAGAATTGCGTGCTTCAGGTAGAAATCAGTAAAAGTTTCGATTTCAGTGAAATAAGTGCAAAACAGAAAATCGTAGTGATAAAGTGATATTGCGCAAAGTGTTACAGTGTTGCGTCCGAGGGTTCGTCTGTTCGTGCCTGTCGTTCACCTAGTCCGGGACCTTTTGCAAGCTCCCAAGCCCAGGGGAGAAGTAATGTCGTACGACTTATGGGTTCGAGAGGCCTTGATCAGCGAACAGACGTTTCCCTCTATGGTATCAGGTGTATCTTACCAAGATCTCCCCTACCATAAGGCGAGAGAGACAATTTTCTCCTCGTCATCCGAAGGCTTTTCGCATAAGAAACCTGATACAAGGTTTCAAGGCCCTTAAGCGAAAGTCAGTCCTTTCAGGACAGGTCCAGCGTCCTGGTTGCAGCCATTAGGACAGCTCTGACCCTATGCAGTCATCGGAAAACTGCTTGCCGCCTAACAAAAGCGTAACACAGACTCCGAGAGTCTTTTTTGTTGGCATAGTGTTGCGGTCACAGACGTTACCCTCGTCTCTTACCGCAACCATTTCCGTTGATCCTAAATGGGTTGTACGGCAAGACATGCAGAATATGCTTGCCTCCCTTATGGAAGACTATTCTGCCGATTAGTCCGTTGAGCCTAGCCGTTTATCTCATCGAGATCCTGGCTTTCAGCCAACCTAACGTTCCTTTGTGCATCCTGTTGACGTTGGCGTAGCTAAGTCACGTCAGTCAGGTTGTTTAGAACCACACTCGATGCGGTCTCGTGTGGATTTTCAGCCACATTTGGACGTTAGGCCACTTGCTGATGCTCCTGTTGACGTTCAGGACTTTCGCTAACAATCGGAGTTGACTTGTTTTGACGGTGTGCGTCAACCTCCGCATTCTAGAGTTGTTTTGACTGCTCATTCTAGGCAGTCAAAGCAGTCTCGAGTGGACGCTGTGCGTCCTCACGCACCTGTTGTTGTTGACAATTCACAGACTGTCAAGCAGTGACATGACGTTGCGTCCTGGTCTCTCGCACCTGTTGTTGTTGACAGTTCACAGACTGTCAAGCAGTTACATGACGTTGCGTCCTGGTCCGCTACTAATGCACCAGTGCGTGTGGACTCTGCTTGTAAAGCATTGCCACCACGGTAGGTCTCTCCCTTGCTTGAGACTCAGCTATTATCGGACAAGGTTCCTTTAGATGAGGAAGTTGCTGTTCCCCCTCCTACTGATATTCCCTTGAGGACTCTGTCAGACGGAGAGGAGCCTAAAGCTGCTTACCCCTCTATGGACTTTAATTAAATCATGCTGATTTTTAAGGATCTTTGTCCGGATCTTTTTGTAACTGCTGCTCCTCGTTCGCCTAAACGTCAGAGCTTACACTAGGCCTAGCTACTTCGAAGCCGTTGTTTATAAGCTAGTGCTCTCTCGCTCTCCTAGAGAGCTTTACGTTTGCTAGGCGACTGGTTTATCACCAGGAGGAGTTTGGGGGATACAGCCTTTGCTTTCCCTTCTTTTAAACTGGCTTATAGAGCGAGAGTCTGATATGACACGAGAGAAGTTCTCGGCTTGGGAGTTCCTGCCTCTGCCCAGATAGACTTCTCAAATCTCGTAGACTCTCCCTGGCGCCTGGCCAGGAGACGCTCCAAGATTTTACAGGTCAACTTCACAGCTGTTTTCGAGCCTTTGAAGTTTTGCTGTTCAATTATGTCATGCATAAACAAGGCTTTCAGGGATGGAAAGCGGTACCGCCTCAGTCGCTAACCCCGTCTGTTGCCGCACCTGCTCCCGTAGACCCTAAATGGGCTTTGCTGCAAGACGTGCAGTCCAAGCTTGCGTCCTTGATGGAGGACTTTAATGCGGAGAAGGTTGCTGCTGAACCTTCTGGCCAACAACCTTCCAAGCGGTCGGTTGTGCGTCCTGTTGACGCTGAGGTAACCTTCTCGCGTCTACCAGTTGAGGTGGTTCCTCCACCGATGCGACCCAGTGTGGGTTGCCAGCCGCACGTTGACGTTAAGCGACGCTCGGAGGTGGTTGTTGACGTTCAGGACGTTCAACAACCATCAGAGGTGACTTGTTTTGACGCGGTGCGTCAACCTCCGCAACCCGGTATGGTGTTGACTGCACAACCCAGACGGTCTAGACAGTCTCGGGTGGACGCTGTGCGTCCTCGCGCACCCATGGTTGTTGACAGTTCACAGACTGTGCAGCAGTTCCATGACGTTGCGTCCGACTCCGTCACGCATGCACCAGTGCGACCGGACTCAGCGAGCCAGACGTTGCCCACTCCGTTGCCGTTTCCTCATCAGTTTTCGGATGAGGAACTATCTGATAAGGACGTTGCTGAACAACAAGACTCAATACCATCTGGCTTTTCACTGGAAAAAGGACAAGACGCTAGAAGCGGTCTCGATCCCGATTTCCGGAAAGATAAAGTCTTGTCTGACTTGGTGGAAGGACAATATGTTCAGACTCCCCACCACGTTCTCTTCTCGGACGCATCGGCCTTGGGCTGGGGCGCGACACTGGACGGTCGGGAATGCTCAGGTCTGTGGAACTCGAGTCAGAGGAGCATGCATATCAACTGCAAGGACCTGTTGGCAGTTCATCTGGCCTTGAAAAGCTTCGAGTATCTCCTTCGAGGCAAAGTGGTGGAAGTAAACTCGGACAACACCACGGCCTTGGCGTACATCTCCAAACAAGGAGGTACCCACTCACTGACGTTGTACGAGATCGCAAGGGACCTGCTCATCTGGTCAAAAGGTCAAGACATCTCCCTAGTAACGAGGTTCATCCAAGGCGACTTGAACGTCATAGCAGATTGTCTCAGTCGGAAAGGGCAAGTAATTCCAACCAAATGGACCCTCCACAAGGATGTGTGCAAGAGACTTTGGGCCACTTGGGGTCAACCAACCATAGATCTCTTTGCAACCTCGCTGACCAAGAGGCTTCCAATCTATTGCTCCCCAGTCCCGGACCCAGCAGCAATACATATAGATGCCTTCCTCCTAGATTGGTCACATCTGGATCTCTACGCATTCCCACCGTTCAAGATTGTCAACAAGGTACTGCAGAAGTTCGCCTCTCACGAAGGGACAAGGTTGACGTTAGTTGCTCCCCTCTGGCCCGCGAGAGAATGGTTCACCGAGGTACTTCGATGGTTAGTAGACGTTCCCAGAAGTCTTCCTCTAAGGGTAGACCTTCTACGTCAGCCACACGTAAAGAAGGTACACCAAAGCCTCCACGCTCTTCGTCTGACTGCCTTCAGACTATCGAAAGACTCTCGAGAGCTAGAGGCTTTTCGAAGGAGGCAGCCAGTGCGATTGCTAGAGCAAGGAGAGCGTCTACCATTAGAGTCTACCAATCGAAGTGGGAAGTCTTCCGAGACTGGTGCAAGTCAGTTTCTGTATCCTCGACCAGTACCTCTGTAGCTCAAATAGCTGATTTTCTCTTATACCTGAGAAAAGGACGATCCCTTTCAGCTCCCACTATCAAGGGCTACAGAAGCATGTTGGCATCGGTCTTCCGGCATAGAGGCTTAGATCTTTCCAACAATAAAGATCTGCAAGACCTCCTTAAGTCTTTTGAGACCACCAAGGAGCGTTGTTTGGCTACCCCTGGATGGAATTTAGACGTGGTACTAAGATTCCTCATGTCAGACAGGTTGGAGCCGTTACAATCAGCCTCCCTGAAAGATCTCACTCTTAAGACTCTTTTCCTGGTATGCTTAGCCTCGGCTAAAAGAGTCGGTGAGATTCATGCCTTCAGCAAGAACATCGGATTTTCGTCGGAACAAGCCACTTGTTCGCTGCAACTTGGTTTTCTAGCCAAAAATGAGCTGCCTTCTCGGCCTTGGCCTAAATCTTTCGATATTCCCAGCTTATCGGAGATCGTAGGCAATGAACTAGAAAGAGTCTTATGCCCTGTTAGAGCTCTTAAGTTCTATTTAAAGCGTACTAAACCTTTACGAGGCCAATCTGAAGCTTTATGGTGTTCAGTTAAGAAACCATCCTTGCCTATGTCAAAGAATGCTTGGTCATACTTTATCAGATTGTTTATACGAGAAGCTCATTCACATCTGAGTGAGGAAGACCGAACTTTGCCTAAGGTGAAGATGCACGAAGTTAGAGCTGTAGCAACTTCCGTGGCCTTTAAGCAAAATAGATCTCTGCAAAGTATAATGGACGCAACCTATTGGAGAAGCAAGTCAGTGTTCGCGTCATTTTACTTGAAAGATGTCCAGTCTCTTTACGAGAACTGCTACACACTGGGACCATTCGTAGCAGCGAGTGCAGTAGTGGGTGAGGGCTCAACCACTACAATTCCCTAATTCCATATCCTTTTAATCTGTCTCTTGAAATGTTTTTTATGGGTTGTCCGGAAGGCTAAGAAGCCTTTCGCATCCTGGTATATTTGGCGGGTGGTCAAAGTCATTTCTTGAGAGCGCCCAGATTAGGGGTTTGATGAGGTCCTGTTGTATGGGTTGCAGCCCTTGATACTTCAGCTCCTAGGGGTCTGTCAGCATCCTAAGAGGATCGCGAGGCTCCGTAAGGAAGACGTACTTATAAGGCAGAGTAATCGTCTAAGTCGACTTCCTTACCAGGTACCTATTTATTTTGTTTTTGTTATTTTGATAACTTCTAAAATGAAATAAAAACTCTTAGCTCATAAGATGTAAACATATTTAACTGGTCTCTACCCACCACCCTGGGTGTGAATCAGCTATATATTCACCGGCTAAGTTAAATATTTAAAAATGATATTTTAATTATAAAATAAATTTTTTAATATACTTACCCGGTGAATATATAAATTAAATGACCCTCCCTTCCTCCCCAATAGAGACGCAGTGGGATGAGAAGAAAATTGAGTCTTTGTTTACATGGAGTATGGTATCTGGCCGACAGTTGGCGCTGATGGGCACACCCGCAACCTGTATAGCGATCGCTGGCGAGTTTTTTGTACAGTTTTTTTGTCTGTCGAGCAACAGAGTTGCAGCTATATATTCACCGGGTAAGTATATTCAAAAATTTATTTTATAATTAAAATATCATTTTTCCAACATTCAAGCCTAAATTTATATGGTATTTTGCCACACCCATTCATGCTCTTGTACTGGACCTCTATTTCTAGTTGATGGTCTTTCATACACTTACATTGGCAAAATATTTTCACAAAATCAGGCTTTTCACTCATTTCCTTTTGATCGTCCATGCTAAGCTCAACCTCACATTCATCTGCCCTCTCACATTCATCATCTATTCCAAATCCTGTACTGAAGTCACTCTTTCCTTACTCAAGTCTTGAAACCTTTTATCCAAACCCCAGTTTTTCTATTCACACCTGACATCCCCTTTTCCATTTGACCCAATCTCTTACATATACTTGCTACATGACCAGGCATTTCACAGTTTATACATTCATTTATTGGAGCCTTGTACATTCTAAAAAATTACCCTGTAAATCCTAATTTTAAATATTTAACTTAGCCGGTGAATATATAATAGCTGAGCCTCCGGCGGCTCGACAGAAAAAACACACAAAAACTCGCGAGCGATCGCTATGAAGGTTGCGGGTGTGCCCACTAGCGCCAACTATCGGCCAGATACCGCATATACATGTAAACAGACCCAATTTTTCTCTGTCGGCCTTAACGACAAGACGTATCAATGCTCGCTGTATAACCTGGAGTTTTCTCAACATATTTGGTGAAGTACTTCCTTTTGGTTTGAGCTTTCGCAGTGCAGGTGTTTTACCTTCAACTTAAATCTTGAACTCGTTTTTGGATAGATTTAATTTTTGATGACTTTGGATTGTTTTTTGGACTTTCTTTGACTTTTAAATGGCCGACCCTTCCCTTAGTACGGAAGTGTGTTTTAGGCTTTTAGCAATTATCTTATCACGTTATAAATTAATTATAGATTTTCCTCTATATATTTTTTATCTCAACCGCCTTTATTAGGCCTCTTCGATTAGCTTTCCATTTATAATAAACATCAAGATAAATTTTAATGATTTGTTTATATGCAACCTTTCCTATTCCTCCTCTAATCCGAGAGTAGGCGGTCCTAACTTGGAAACCGAAGTTAAACAACGTTGAGCCCTTTCAATCGTAAATAACTTTTACAGAGCAAATGATTTAAAACTTATTAAATGAATATTTTTTAGTAGATATTTTATGAAAGATTTTCTTTGAATAGTCTTCGTACTGTTTCAAAGATGAACTAACGTTTAGTTTATTTATGCTACGCAGTTTGCGCTCTATCGTTACGATAGAGAGAGAGAGAATCACGGTTTCACTTTGCAGAAAGAGTAAATCGATTCTGACGTTTTGTTCATTCTTCTTTCAAACTTAAATGTTTTAAATACTATTTTAAAGGAACTTGTTAATTGAAAAACCTTTCAGTTTTTTCCTTTGGTCAAATAACCTGTTTATTGACGAAAGATAAGTGGGCTCTTCTCTTCGGTGCGAAATCGAGAGAGAGAGAGAGAGAGAGAGAGAGAGGAAGAGAGAACGTTCCGATCTTTATTCTCGTCCCAAGCGAGTAACGTTGTTCTCGAGTCAGTTTTTTTACTCTCGTCCCTAGTCTCTGTACGGGGAGAAAGGATAAAACGTTTTTAGTTTTTATTCTCGTGAGAGATTGAAAACGTAGTTTTGAATGAACTAGTGTTTAGTCTCCTTCCCAGCCACTGATCTTTTTATCTTAATATTTGTTTACTGTTTTTTGCTTGTATTAATGTGCTTACATTATACGACTGATTTCGCAATTATAACCTTTTGAAGAGGGTAGAATTGCGTGCTTCAGGTAGAAATCAGTTTTATTCATACCTAATGTGAATTGTTGAAAAATTCGATTTCAGTGAAGTAAGTGCAAAACAGAAAATCGTAGTGATAGTGATAATTGCGCAAAGTGTTATCAGTGTTGCGACCGAGGGTTCGTCTGTTCGTGCCTGTCGTTCGCCTAGTCCGAGACCTCTTGCAAGCTCCCAAGCCCAGGGGAGAAGTAATGTCGTACGACTTATGGGTTCGAGAGGACTTGATCAGTGAACAGACGTTCCCTCTATGGTTTCAGGCGTGTCTCATCAACACCGCCCCTACCATAAGACGAGCGAGACGATTTTCTCCTCGTCATCCGAAGGCTTTTCGCATAAGAAACCGTGGAACAAGGTTTCGAGACCCTTTAAGCGAAAGTCAGTCCTTTCAGGACAGGTCCAGCGTCCTGATTTTAACCATTAGGACAGCTCTGACCCTATGCAGTCATCGGAAGACTGCTCGCCGCCTAAACAAAAGCGTAACACAGGCTCCGAGAGTCTTTTTGTAGGCAAGGTTTTGCAGTCACAGACGTTACCCTCGTCTCTTACCGCAACCATTCCCGTTGATCCTAAATGGGTTGTACAGCAAGACATGCAGAATAAGCTTGCCTCTCTTATGGAGGACTATTCTGTTGAGCAGGTTCACGATGATCCTCGCCGCTTAGCTGATCGAGATCTTGGCCGTCAGCCGCCCAAACGAGCCTTTGCTCGTCCTGTTGACATTGACGTTACAAAGTCACGTCAATCGTGTTTTGTAGAGCCTCACTCGATGCAGTCCCGTGTTGACTCTCAGCCGCTTGTGGACGTTCAGCCACTGCCGCTTGCTCTTGTTGACGTTCAGGACGTTCACCAACCAGCATAGTTGACTTGTTTTGACGTTGAGCGTCAAGCACCGCAGTCAAGAGTTGTTTTGACTGCTCAGTCTAAGCAGTCAAGGCAGTCTCGAGTTGACGTCGAACGTCCTCCCGCACCTGTTGTTGTTACTGGTCAGTCCTTTAAGCAGTTACATGACATAGCGTCCTTGACTTATACTGTTGCTCCTTTGCGTGTGGACTCTGCTTGTCAAGCATTGCCACCACGGCAGGTCTCTCCCTTGCTTGAGACTCGGCTATTGTCGGACAAGTTTCCTTCAGATGAGGAAGTTGCTGATCCCCCTCCTACTGATATTCCCTTGAGGACTCTGTCAGACGGAGAGGAGCCTAAAGCTGCTCAGCCCTCTATGGACTTTAAATAAATCATGCTGATTTTTAAGGATCTTTGTCCGGATCTTTTTGTAACTGCTGCTCCTCGTTCGCCTAAACGTCAGAGTTTACACTAGGCCTAGCTACTTCGAAGCCGTTGTTTTATAAGCTAGTGCTCTCTCGCTCTTCTAAGAGAGCTTTACGTTTGCTAGGCGACTGGTTAATCACCAGGAGGAGTTTGGGGGAGACAGCCTTTGCTTTCCCTACTTTTAAGCTGGCTTATAGAGCGAGAGTCTGATATGACTCGGGAGAAGTTCTCGGCTTGGGAGTTCCTGCCTCTGCCCAGATAGACTTCTCAAACCTCATAGACTCTCCCTGGCGCCTGGCCATGAGACGCTCCAAGATTTTATGGTCGACTTCAGAGCTAGACCATCTCCTGTTAGGAGTTTTTTCGAGCGTTTGAAGTTTTGCTGTACAATTATGTCATGCATAAACTAGGCTTTCAGGGATGGCTCCAATGATCTGACAGCCACGTTCTCTGCAGGAACAAGTCCCTCAGGGATGGCTCCAATGATCTGGCAGCCATGTTCACTGCAGGAGTACATAAGAGGCAAGTGCGCTCAATGTGTTCATTGTCAAGACAAACTTCACGATGAAGTCTACCAGGCTGTCTTGACAGCATTAATGGAAGGCGACTGGATGGTCTCTCTCAACCTTCAGGAGGCATACTTCCACATTCCTATACACCCGGATTCCCAACCGTTTCTGAGGTTTGTTTACAGGAATGTGGGGTACCAGTTTCGAGCCCTGTGCTTTGGCCTCAGTCCTGCTCCTCTCGTGTTTACGAGGCTCATGAGGAATGTGGCAAAATCCCCCCATCTATCGGGGATCCGAGCCTCCCTGTACTTGGACGACTGGCTTCTCAGAGCATCGTCCAGTCTTCGCTGTCTGCAGGATCTACATTGGACGTTGAGTCTGGCCAGGGAGTTGGAACTTTTGGTCAACCTAAAAGTTCCCAACTGATCCCATCCCAGATTATTCTATATTTGGGGATGGAGATTCGCAGTCCAGTTTTTTCGGGCTTTTCCGTCTGCCACCTGAATAGAACAAGCCCTGCTCGAAGTCCAACTAATGCTGAAAAGAGAACGTTTGTTCAGTCAGGAGTTGGAACAGTCTCGTAAGGACTCTCTCATCCCTGGAGCAGTTTGTCTCACTAGGGAGACTACACCTTCTGCCTCTCCGGTTCCATCTAGCCTCTCACTGGAACTAGGACAAGACGTTAGAGACGGTATCATTCCCAGTCTCCGAACCAGTAAAGGCATGCCTGAAATGGTGGGACAGCAATATCAGTCTGAGAGAGGGACTATTCCTAGCAGTCAAGAACCCAAACCACGTGTTGTTCTCAGACGCGTCTGATTTGGGTTGGGGTGCGACCCTGGACGGTCGGGAATGCTCGGGTCTGTGGACCTCAAGTCAGAAGAGCATGCACATCAACGGCAAGGAGCTATTAGCAGTCCACTTGGCCTTGATGATATTCGAAAGCTTCTTCGAAACTAAGTGGTAGAGGTCAACTCAGACAACACCACAGCTTTGGCGTACATCTCCAAGCAAGGAGGCACACACTCCTTCACGCTTCTGGAGATCGCAAGGGACCTTCTCTTATGGTCAAGAAATCGAGGCATCTCCCTGTTGACGAGATTCATCCAGGGGGACTTGAACGTCTTGGCAGACTGTCTCAGTCGGAGGGGTCAGGTGATACCCACGGAATGGACCCTCCACAAGGACGTGGGCAAGAGTCTTTGGGCTACTTGGGGTCAACCCACCATAGACCTCTTTGCCTCCTCGTTGACCAAAAGGTTACCAATCTATTGCTCTCCAGTCCTAGATACAGAAGCAATCCACATAGACGCGTTTCTACTGGATTGGTCTCTTCTGGACTTATATGCATTCCCACCATTCAAGATAGTCAACAAGGTACTGCAGAAGTTCGCCTCTCACGAAGGGACAAGGTTGGCGTTGGTTGCTACCCTCTGGCCCGCGAGAGAGTGGTTCACCGAGGTACTTCAATGGCTGGTAGACTTTCCAAGAAGTCTTCCTCTAAGGGTAGATCTGTTACGTCAGCCCCACGTAAAGAATGTCCATCAAAGCCTCCCCGCTCTTCGTCTGACTTCCTTCAGACTATCGAAAGACTCTCAAGAGCTCGAGGCTTTTCGAAGGAGGCAGCCAGTGCGATTGCAAGAGCGAGGAGAGCTTCTACCATTAGAGTATACCAGTCGAAGTGGGAAGTCTTTCGAGACTGGTGCAAGTCAGCATCTGTGTCCTCGTCCAGTACCTCTGTAGCCCAAATCGCAGATTTTCTTTTACATCTGAGAAAGGTTCGCTCCCTTTCAGCTCCCACGATTAAGGGCTACAGGAGCATGTTGGCTTCGGTCTTTCGACATAGAGGCTTAGATCTTTCCAACAATAAAGATCTCCAAAATCTCCTTAAGTCTTTCGAGACCTCTAAGGAACGTCGTCTGGCAACTCCTGGATGGAACTTAGACGTGGTCCTAAGGTTCCTCATGTCAGACAGGTTTGAGCCATTACATTCAGCCTCCCTGAAGGATCTCACCCTCAAGACACTTTTTCTAGTGTGCTTGGCTTCGGCTAAAAGGGTCAGTGAACTTCATGCCTTCAGTAAGAACATCGGCTTTTCTACAGAAAAAGCCACTTGTTCACTTCAACTTGGTTTCCTGGCCAAAAATGAACTGCCTTCTCGTCCTTGGCCTAAATCTTTTGATATTCCTTGCTTATCAGAGATCATAGGCAACGAACTGGAAAGAGTATTATGTCCTGTTAGAGCTCTTAAGTTCTATTTAGCTAGTACTAAGTCATTACGAGGTAAATCTGAGGCATTATGGTGCTCAGTTAAGAAACCATCATTGCCTATGTCAAAGAATGCTTTGTCATATTTTATCAGATTTTTAATACGAGAAGCTCATTCTCACTTGAATGAGAAAGACCGATGTTTGCTTAAGGTTAAGACGCACGAAGTTAGAGCTATAGCAACCTCCGTGGCCTTCAAGCAAAATAAATCTCTGCAAAGTATTATGGACGCGACTTTTTGGAGAAGCAAGTCAGTGTTCGCGTCATTTTACTTAAAAGATGTCCAGACTCTTTACGAGGACTGCTACACACTGGGTCCATTCGTTGCAGCGAGTGCAGTAGTGGGTGAGGGTTCTACCACTACATTACCCTAATTCCAATATCCTTTTTAATCTGTCTCTTGAAATGTTTTTAATATTGTTTTTTGGGTTGTACGGAAGGCTAAGAAGCCTTTCGCATCCTGGTTGATTTGGCGGGTGGTCAAAGTCATTTCTTGAGAGCGCCCAGATTAGGGGTTTGATGAGGTCCTGTTGTATGGGTTGCAGCCCTTAATACTTCAGCTCCTGGGAGTCTTCCAGCATCCTAAGAGGATCGCTGGGATTCATGAGGAAGACAGACTAATAAGGCAGAGTAATCGTCTAAGTCAACTTCCTTACCAGGTACCTTTATATATTTGGGTTTTGTTATGATATAACTGTCAAAAACTCTAAGCATATACGCTGTAAACTTAATTAACTCTGGTCTCTACCCACCACCATGGGTGTGAATCAGCTATTATATATTCACCGGCTAAGTTAAATATTTAAAAATTATATTTTAATTATAAAATAAATTTTTGAATATACTTACCCGGTGAATATATAAATCCTCCCCGATAGAGACCCAGCGGGATGAGAAAAATTGGGTCTGTTTACATGTATATGCGGTATCTGGCCGATAGTTGGCGCTAGTGGGCACACCCGCAACCTTCATAGCGATCGCTCGCGAGTTTTTGTGTGTTTTTTCTGTCGAGCCGCCGGAGGCTCAGCTATTATATATTCACCGGGTAAGTATATTCAAAAATTTATTTTATAATTAAAATATCATTTTTCACAACTCCCATTCACTCTGAAATTCACTCTGTTGCTATATTTTCTAGCCCTAGCCTATTAAGCTTACAACATCTAATCTGTCTTGCTTTCATACACTAATTCACATGATACTCTATCTCTCCACAACCAAAACAGGCCTCTAGTGAACACATAAATTAATTCTTCCTATGAACCCACTCTATTACATCTCAAACATCTTCCAGCTGGACTTTCATTCTTTCTTGTATCTCGCTTCAGACTTGCACTCCTGTCTCTTTATTCTAGCATTCCTGGTGTATACTCTTCTTTGTTCCTATACATTAATCAGTAATGATACCTTTGTCCTGTAATAGGAGTACAGAATGTTATAAGCAAAGCTGAGTATCGGCTGTTATAATTTATAATGAGGTGTCAGTAGTTATTGGTGGGTAGCAGAGAAGCCTTGCCCTTTTGCCAGAATACTTATCTAGCCACTTTATTTTCAGCGGCCGATTAGTGCAAACATACTTCCAGCGTTTCCCAACTGGCTGATTTGATTTGGTTGACAGATAGTCATGTCAAAGAATATTAAGGAAGGTGTGAGGTTTTGCAGTTTTCCCTATAGCTGTAACTAGGGACAGTTATTTGTGCAACTTGTCGATATCCACATTTTTCCACCTCATAGAAAATATGTTTGTGTGCTGTTTATTCCTATGTGAATATGGCGTAGTTAAGTCAACGTATCTTTGAAAAGGTTGGCTTTTCTTGGACATTGTTGTGCTTTGTCTTGGGAAGGAGTTTCTGCTGCTGTCGAGTATGAAGGGACGGACACCGCCCTTTTTTCCATCAGTGTTTTTCCTTACTCGGAAAGCTGCTAAGGACACATCACCTGGTTGTGCAATGTGTGATCTCTTCATATGCAGTAGTTCCTCTCTTTCCCTTTTTGGAGCATCGTTATCTGGCAGGACGACCCCTTAAAAGACAAGTTCCCAAGTTCTTCCTTCTCCTACTTTACCTTCCTCAGAGAGCCTTCACTGCTACTTCTAGAAGAATAATGTGTAGAAGTCGCCATTGAAGAAACCCATAAAGACAGATTGATAGTAGTTATATATGTGTGACTCCTACCACTTTTCTTCCTGTGATAGCGATAGTTCTGTATTGTATCAAGAATGCTTCTGTACCATTGTAAGAATGCACTCCTTATTGGGAATGAAGGTCTCTGCCTTTCTTTTTCTCATCCTAGACTATCTCTCTTTGGGGAGAGAAAGGGTATAGGAACATGGTGAGAGTTGTCCCTTAACTGGAAGAAATGGAAGAAACATCGATACATGTTGCTACTGCTTATGTTAGTCTGAAGGCATTTGCCATGCAAATCCATGTACAAGGCTCCATGCATAATGATATCCACTGACATAGACTTTGGTCTTTTACTGTGCTACCACTCACTTGTATTTGTGTAAGGGCTAGACACTGATGCACATCAGGAATCCACCCGCAACAGAATTCCACACGTTTAGTCTCCACATTCCTTACTTATATGTGCTAAGACTCTTTGTATGTACTACCTTTAACTTTACTGTCTTTCATGCATGCAAGGGTTCAATGCTTACCCACATCAGAATTTCACACACCTGGGCTCCACATTCCTGACTTGTGTGTGCACAGGCTCTACATATGGTCCTTTATCAGGATTCCACGGGCAACAGAATTCCTTTCATACTGTCTCTGATCATACTGTCTTTCACGCGTATGAGCAATGTCTCCATGCGAACAGTTTCTGTCAGTACTGTACTGCATTTCACATGTACACACAAGATCTCCACACGTACAGTATCTGATTGTGTTGCCTTTTACAAGTAAGCACAAGGTCTCTATGCATATGGGAACAGGCTTTTCTGTCTTCCATGCTCACCTAATTCTCCATGATATTCATACATGAGGCTGATGTTAACAAGGAGTGTGATGACATAGGCAGACTGCAACTTATAAAGAAGAATTATTAGATGTCATGAAGTCTGATTAATGGGAGTTGCACATTCATGACTCATACAGTTTAGAGATAATGCTGTACCAGGATCCTCCCCTCTTGAGTGAGTGCCAAGTATTGTCCCATAGCAGGATGAAAAATCCACAGGCGCAACTCTCATACAGAGTTGGGCATGCTCACCGCTGGCCGGGATGAGTGGAGTCTGGCCCCAGATTGTTTGGCAGTCGCTAAACGAACGATCGCTGAAATGGAAGAAATGGACCTTTACGAAAAGACCTCAAGCCCAAGGTCGTCACCGCTACACATCGTCTTGAGGAAGGATGGCTCCTTGCACCCTTTTGGGGATTACAGACGTCTAAACATGCAGGTGGAACTGGATCACTACCTCCTCAACATCACTAACGTTACCTCCTACTTGCACAAAGGGAAGGTGTTTTCCACTTTCGACCTTTTGAAGGGATATTATCAGGTGCCCATGAACCCAGAAGACATCCCCAAGACTGCCATCGCCATCCTCTTCGGCACTTAACATATTCAGTTACTTCTGTTTTGACCTTCGTAATGCTGGGGCCACTTTTCAGCGTCTCATAGATGGCATCTTAGGGAACCTCCCCTTCTGTGTATGTTACGTGGATAATATACTAGTGTTCCCTTCCTCCAAAGAGGAACGCCTTCATCACCTACGTATTGTTCTCGACTGCCTGCAACAGAATGGCCTTGTTATCTGGTACAACAAGTGTACTGTACCTTTGGTACCAACGCAGTATCGTTCTTAGGGCACCGCATCGCTCCTCAAGGCATCCATCCCCTCCCTGAGAAGGTTTCAGATGTTCAGAACTTTACCACTCCTTTGACCGTTAAAGCACTACAAGAATTCTTGGGCATGATAAATTATCATCGGTTCTTGCCAGCCATTGTTATCACTCTTGCCCTCCTCTATGCCTCCCTCAGGGGCAAGCCAAAAGACCTGAAGTGGGGTCCCCTTCAGGAAGAGTCCTTCTGCAACACAAAGAATGCCCAGTCAACTGCTGCTGCTCTCAGCTTTCCCATGCCGCATGTCCTTCTTCTCTCCACTGATGCCAGTGATGGTGTCTATTGGTGCAGTACTCGACCAGGTGTTCCGCGGCTTGCCCCGCCCATTGGTCTTTTTCAGCAGGAAACTGTCCAAGGTGGAATCTGGCTACTCTACATTTGACTATGAATTGCTGGCAGTGCATTTGTCTGTCCGTCACATTCGCCACTTCTTAAGGGCACGCCCTTTGTCATTCACATGGACCATGTACCCCTGGTGCACGCCTTTATTTGACAGTCCGGCGCCTGGCCCGCCCGTCAATGCTGACACCTCTCCGCCATGGCTGAATACAATTGTACCCTTCAACACACCACTGGGAACATGAATCCTATTGCCGATGCCCTCTCAAGAAACATATGAGCCACCATTAAACTGGGATTGGATTTCAACGCCTGTGCAGAAGCCCAATGAAAAGATCCAGAGTATCAATCATGCCGGTCATCCTGCACATCTCTCCTTTGGGAAGAAGTCACCCTCGACGACTTCAACTCTTCCCTCCTCTGTGATGTTAGTACTGGTAGGCCACAACCGTGAATACCTACTCCCATGCTCCAACAGGTGTTTGGTTTCATCCATGGCCTTTCACATCTCTCGTGGCAATTTACTGCACAGCTACTGAAGACAGAGTTCATTTGGTAAAGCATTACATTACTATGGATAGGGCCCATGCCTGTACATCTGGCCAAGCTTCATAAGCACATAAACATACGGATTCAGGAGTGGGCACCTCTCCTCAGCGTCGTTTTTCCCACATTCACGTCAATGTAGTAGGTCCCCTACCCACATCACAAGGACACCGTTACCTGTTTACCATCATTAACCAAAGTCTTTTTCCATGCAAACTGCTGTGTCCGCCTCATGTACATCTTCCGTACTCTTAGGGTGGATTGTGATATTTGGTATCCCTGAGCATATTACTTCTGACAGGGGTATCACTTTTACCTCTCAGTTGTGTACATCATTAGCGAATCTCCTGGACATTACCCTACACCAGACAACCATCTACAACCTTGCAGCCAGCAGAATGGTCAAACAATTTCATCGCACCTCAAAGCAGCTTTGATATCCCTCGGCAATGGCTTCAACTAGTTTACTTAGCTTCCCTTGGTCCTCTTGGAATTAAGAACCACTACCAAAGGTTCTCTGGATGTCTCAGCAACTGAATTGGTATATAGCAACCTGTTGGTTGTCGGCCAAATTTTTACTGTCTGCAACCTTCTCCGACAATCTCCAGTACCTATGTGACGTTGTGGGAAGATTTACTTCTTACCGTTAGACTTGCAAGCCCCCAGTGAAGCAACGCATACCGACGATTTTCACATGACAATGCATGTTTTCCTGCCCACTAACACTTGCATGCCAACACTAACGCCCCCTTACACGGGCCCTTTATTCGTGATCCATCGCGTACCAAAGGCTTCCTTAATTAACATTCGTGGCAAAGAAGACTGGGTCTCCATTGATCACCTAAAATCTGCGTATCTCCTGCAAGATGACTCGCCTACAGTGCACCTCTCAAAAGCAGGGCCTTATTTCCCATGTACAGTATAATTTGTATATGTACTACATGTGTTACATATGGGCTTGTACACTGTAACATTATTGTATTGCTTTTTTAACTCTTGCTCTACCCCTCATTGATAATAGAAACCGGTTTAAGCCTGCTATTGCATGTTTGGAAGGTTTAAAGGTTGCTCATGAATGGTAGAAGTCCTAGCTTTATTAAGCTAGGACCAGAGAAGCCAGGCAGTAGTTGCAATGGCTCTGTAGGTAGACATTGAGGCTCCACCAAACCCCCAGCCCTAGCTCACAAGGATGGTGAGGTTGCAGCCACTACTAGAAACTATCAAGCTTGAGTGGTTCTTGAACTCTCCTCCAACAGACTGCCAGGCAGGGACGTTTGCTATAGGCTACCACAATTATGCAGGAATCAACACTGCCATACCTCTATCAGATCCACGTGTATTTACATCCAGAGATTTTAAACTTGCCTTTATGATTATAATCTCCAATTAAAGTACAAAGGTTTGTATTTGTATAGGGACGAATCCCAAATTTTAAATTTAATATGAATTTTTCCTAACTACTGTATACACACTAGAGTCCTGTAAGTTTCACCTAACACCCCCAGCCAGTATATTGGCGGGGAGGGCAGGGCTTCCTCACTGCTAGCCGGAAACTACTAACACTTTGTTATAAATTTTGAAAATTGAGTTTCAGCCAAGCTATCAACATACTCCTATACAATGACTCAGGTTTATATAGTTAGGAAATACAAATTACTTTTAAAATTTTATTTCTATTTACTGTAGAGTAGAGGATTTGACTGATACATAAATCAGTACAGTATGTATTTTGTGCCTTTAAAAAAACAACTTTAGGAGCAGATATAGATAATGTATGTTTATTTCCTTTTTTCAGTCATACCTTAACAGATTAGTTTTAGAAGATAGAGATCGTCAAATAGAGACAGTTCGGAGGAAATATGAAGAGGATGAAGAAAAAGCTCAGGAAGAAATCATGAGAATAGAGCAACAAACAGTAAGTTTTTCCTTATATAGATAAATATTTTAATTTATCTAGGTTTTATTTGAATTATACTAAGAATAAGTGAATGTGAATGAGATCTCTTTTTTTAAGTTGCACTGTATTTTCACTTGCTGTGGAATGTTTAAAATTAACATTTGTTTGTACGTGAAACCAACCGTCGCCATTTAAAACGGGTTAACTCTGGACTCTGGCGCGAGCTGGACACAGCCGATGAAGAATTATCAGGGATCTGGCAGCCAATAAGGCAGCCCCTCTCTACCAGAGCGTCGGATGGACAGGCACTGGTCACGCTATTGTATCTCTGACTGCTGTCCTGTTTGGACGTGTGTTGTGCATCTTGCTTTTGAAGTTTTCTTACTGTGGGTCAACTGTTTTTCTATCATTTCAGTATGAGTGTGGGTGTGTGGATAGTCGTCATTGTGAAATGTATATGAGCCCTTTAGATCTTGATTCTCATCCTTTGTGTCTGGCATATAGAGGACATCACTGCACGTCTCTTTGTGTTGTGTGCCTGGAGTGATCTTCCTCCCAGTGGGGAAAATTTTGAGATGGATAGAAAAAGAAATATCGACGGGATCATTTTCCTTTGAAGGCTTTGGTTTTGAAAGTGAGTAAACCGTCTAAATCTCCTTTTCCAAAATCCAAAATTCCCCTTCCTGCTCCATTCTCAAGTCTTTCAAAGGACAAGAAAATGAAGGATAGTGAACAAGTGTTCTACCTGGATTTTCATGACCGTGGATTCTTCTGCCTTCCATAGAAAAGCAGGAGATCCCATGCTTTAGGTTGATCCTCTTGTGTCATCATTATCCTCAGTAGTTGAGCGTGCCCCCGACTGATGTTTGGTACTCGCTAGCTGAGACAACTCGTCGCTTGCCAGGTGAGACAACTCACGGCTTGCCAGCTGGGACAACTCTCCACTTGCCAGCTGAGAAGCGCCCTATACGCTATCACTTTCACTTCCTTGTGCCTTGGCCTCTTACGATCAGCTTTTCATGTCTGATCAAGGGTCGATCAGTGGGTCTTCTGATTATTCAACATGTAGATTGCCAGTACTGTCGGCGAAGGCCTTGCCTTAGCCCCACCCTCACTCTATCTCTCACCTTTACGCTGTCCGTCATCGGTGACGAGGCCTGCGCTACCCATTATGCCTCGAGGTCCGCATATCCTTTGAACGATCGGCCAAAAAGATTCTACGAAAGTTAAGGGTAAAGATAACAGCGGTCGACAAGATCAGCGTCATATTGCGCCTAACAAGACCATACACCAGCAGCATGATGGTGGAAGATGGTAAGGAAGCTTGATGTGCCTCCACCATTCCACAATTCCAGGGAGTGAGAAGCACATCCGCCATTCCAGAGTTCCGGGGAGTGAGAAGGGTGTCCACTGGTCCGCAGTTTGCACCCTCAAGAATCACGCCTACATGTCTTGCGCCCTTGCTCTTTTCAGGCTCACACTATTCCACAAGAGCTTCTGCCCTTCCATCAGGACACTACTTCTGTTATTTTTGTAGAGGATGAAGATGTGTTACCTGTTCGGGAACGGCCCCCATCAACCTGGTCTTTCACCCGCCAGCCTGTGGATGTAGTTGTTCCTCCAGACTTGGAAGCTGTAGCCCTAACACAGCGTTCTGACAGGCAACGACCCATGCCCTTTCATCTGTTTCCCGTGGTGGTCCCTCAACTTCAGAGTTGGACCCTTTGAAAATGACACCTCAGTTTGGGAAGATGTGAAACCCTTCCATAGGTCCACGTCCCATTACTGTATTCAAACCTGGTTTCTTCTGATGACTTAACACTGCAGGATGACCCCCTGTTGTAATCTCCCTCTCCTGTTCATGTTCCAGAAATTCAGAGAGGAAAGACGTGCTGGAATGGTGCAAAAACTGTCTACCCTTAGTGAAGTCGGAGAACACTGCAACTCATCCCTCTAGTAAGCGCATTATAGTAAAGTCTGTTGACAACTCCCCCCCTATTATCATTGATCATCAGGAACGTGATTTACCAGGTTCATCGTCTTTCTTAAGAGTTTTAGGGGTAATTAGAAAGTTTAATAACTTGGGTAATGAGCCTAGAGCTCTGTTTGCAGTAAGAAAGACATAGAATGATGATTTCTTTCTGGAGCCGTTTTCTTTAGAGCCTCATAGCTCTAGGCACTAAATGGAACTGCCATGGTCTCGCAAGACTACATATACTATCTGGAGGATTGAACAAGTGTCAGCGCCTTAAGGCGCCCTTAAAACTGTGAGGTCGTCCAAGTTAATACCTCCTGTCATTTCAAAACAACAGAAATTTTACCTTACGGAAGGGGCTCATCCCAACCTATTGCCCTTTAATCTGGATGTGTCTACCTTGACCCTTTGGATGTCCAGTGAGAAATTGGCTCAGCAACCAACCATCTTCTTGGCAGCTGAGACATTGAACTTGAAATCTGCTGCCATGTCGGCCTTGCAAGCGTGTTCTTGGTTGGACCACTGGTCAGGCACAGTTTCTTACTCTGTAATTTTGGAAAATCTTTTCAATTCAAAGAAGAGGAAGCAGTAGGTTGAACTCTTCAGTTTGGTGCTAAGATCCTTGAGTTTTTAATCCACTATTGTTCTTCCTGCATCCTCAAGTGTTGGGATGTAGTCATTAACAAGTTCGTTCGTCAGATGGCGTCATGGGATGTGTTTGCTTTGTGTAACACCTCATTGAAAAAATGCCCAACCCTGTTCCCTCTTGAAGAAGTTGCAGCAGTAGTTGAGAAGTGGGAGGAAGCGAGCCAAGCCACCTTCTTTCGATTAGCGACCATCAAAATAGGGTCCCACAGGCCAACTAGCAGCCTCAACAGCCACCTCCGAAGGCTGACCATCCTCATTTTAGGAGACATTCCTTTAGTCACCGTAGACATCCCAACAGGAAAGGTCAAGGTCAGCGAGGATCCTGTTAGGGAAGGCATTCCCCTCATGACACCAACAGTGTGGACAAGGTGGCAGTTCTGCTATAGAAATCCCTGAACGATAGAGGTCCATCGTTTCAGGCATCGCGTTCCGTTCACAAACTGTTGCCTCCTCTCACTTGGACTCCGAAGATTCAGTCATACTTGAGAGGGTCTGCCAAAGACCCTCTCTTACAACTTGAGGTTTGGGCTATGCTGGGGAATGCCCAAGAGGAATTCCACAAATCTCCAGGCTTCTGCAGCAACTTGTTCCAGGTCAAAAAGTTGATGAAAGGTTGGAAACCAGTCATTCACTTGTCTGGTTCTTGAGACACTTGTCAAAATGGAGACTACTAGCACAGTCCTACGTGCAACCAGATGAACCGATTCCTGCTGTTCATAGACCTCAAGAACATGTACCGGTACTTTCAGATCCTAGTCCATCCAAGATTAAGAAAGTATCTCCATTTCGTTCTAGGCGAAAGGAGATTCCAATTTTGAGTTCTTTTCTTTGTCCTGGGCTCATGCCATAAGCTTTTCAAGTTTTGTCAAGATCTGGGGGTCAGGATGAATCTCAAGAAATCAGTCCTCAATCCTTAATGTCGTTTTCAGTACTTGTGTATGTGTATTGATATGGTCCAAGCATGACTGTATCCTTCTTGAGATGGACTGTGCCGATTTAGACATGTCACAGCAGCCTTCTTCAGGAAGAACTCGCTTGAAGGGATACAGTGAAAAAAACATCTGAGGCACTTCGCGTTCCATCCATTGGGCACTGAATTCCCAATTGTGCCAAAGGACGAACTTGCCATCAGTTCAGGTCGCAGTCCCTCCAGAAGTCAAGATGGATCTATCATGTGGCTTTGAGAAAACCTGTTGAGTGGTTCCCCATTGCAGCCCCTACTCTGGAGTTTTCCTTTTCATAGACGCAGCTCCGTAAGGGAGGGGAGCACATCTCCAAACCCAATATGTTTCCAGTCTATGAACAGAAGAGGACGTGTTTGTATCTAACGTTGCCCCATTTCACGGACTCTCTTCAAGGTCATTCGGTAGTGTTGATAGGCAACAACATGACCATAGTAACTTATGTCAACAAGGAAGGGGATTCTGTGTCTCACCATCTTATGTCAGTTAGCAGGGACAATGCATCGGTGGGCTATGTCCAACGCAGTACACCTCACAGCCTAATTCATAATGGGGAGGAGGACCGTGATTGCAGACAATCAGAGTCCCCTGTGTTGGAAAGCTGCCTCAGAGTGATCGTTGAATCCTTTAGTGGTGAGTGAACTCCTGACTTTGTGCGGTTCCCCGATCATCGATATGTTTCCCACACACCTTAACAAGAAGCTGGAGGTGTACTGCTCACCAGTTTCTAATGCATCAGTAGTGATGGAAAATGCCTTTCAATATTCAAGGGATGAAATGGATGTTTATGCATTCCCCTCGTTTTGTCTAATGGTAAGATAAGGTTATTTAAGGACCTTTGAGTAATGTTAATCACCCCGAAATGGCGTATACAGAGTGGTACCTGGATCATCTCGACATGCTTGTAGAGGTCCCAAGAGAACTTACGGATGATCCCACTCTTCTGTACCAGTCTCACATCAGAAGTTACCACAGCACAGAGACTTGCCTATCTGTTCATGGCTGAAGGTTATCCAGCATCTCCATAGAGAAGAAGGGTTTTCTTGACCGATTGCAAACAACTTTCAGGATACCTCCATAAGTCCTCTATAGCAGTTTACCAAGCAAAGTAGTCACTCTTCTGTGATTGGTGTAGTCGAATGAACAGTGCTCTACCCAAAGCCACTATTTCAATTATAGCCGACTTTTTAGTTTACATACAGGCCACATGCACCTCACAAGTTCCAGCCAGAATTACAATGCAATGCCCAGTGCAAGTCAGAGCCTGTCCACTTGATGCTCTGGTGTAGAAAAGCTGCCATATTGGCTGTCAGATCCTCGATAATTCTTCATCAGTTGTCTTTTGTTCTCACCAAAATGAACCCAATTTAAATGACTCTGCTTTGTATAGGTAAGAGAAATACAAATTATTTTTAAATATGTAACTTCCCTGGTAGTTACGTATATATAGCTTAAATCTCGCGTTTCGACGTGGAACGACAGAAAATTCAAATTCGTGGCGATCACTGCCATGACAGTAGGTGGTCATACATGAGCGCCATCTCTCATAGGTTATCAGAACTATTCCCAACATTCTTCAGAAATTCTCTGTCGTTGATCGAGTCAACACCTCGGGAATTCGTTTCGTGGATATATTACTTTATTCTACAGTTTGGTGAAGTACCTTTTGTTTGATTATTGTTAATGGCTTTCTCTGCCTTTCAACTATCTAAGATATTGTGTAGGATAGTTTTTTGCTGGTCCAACTTGGACAGTTTAATTTAACTTGATTTTCAAGTATTGTTATTTAACAAGATGGCTCTTCGGTTGTTAAACTTTTTGTGTAGGGCTAGACCGGCTTTCGAGCTGCTCCTTCTTCCCGCACTGTCTTTAGCAGGGAGCATGTATGTATTTGTTTTTCTTTCTATGTTCATACATTGAGGGATCAAAGAATTTTTTCCCCCTACTTTATTAACTAACGAACAACTCTTAAAGTTATAATGGAAAGGAAAACATTAAAACATTGTACGTCACTATTTTATGACGTAAATTCTTAGCAGAACTAGACTGATTAACTTGAAGGAATTCAGTCCGCCATCGTGATGACGTCACAATCCTGTGACGTAATCTTCTTAGTATGACTTGCATTATGTGAATTATTTTCTTTTCTTGTAAGGGATTTTAGAAATATTAGCTTACTAAGCATTAGTATGTTTATAATGTAGGGAAATATATTTTGTTTTTTCTTTTTCAAATATATATTTGTCCTATTAGTATATTTCCCTTTGTCAGTTTTCGATTTAGAGATTTCTCGAGCGTACAGTCATTTTACGCTCGTAGTACTCTAAGGGAGATGTCAAATAATAAACGATCGTTTTTGTTTCACAAGTATTGTTGCTTAATATTTTGCTTTTGAGAATACTAATATTATTCATATATCCTATTGTATTTTCTTTCTGGCCCTTGGCGAAAGAGTATAATCTCTCGCAACGGGCAGGTCTATTATGGTGTAATGTGAAATAATTTAAAGTGCTAGTGTTCAATGGCACATAAAATGACGAAATACGTCAATCTAAGATACGTAATACTCTTGACAGTCGTTTTTTGTTTTCACAATTACTTGTATTGTTATTTTATATTTCGATTTTGAGAATACTAATGTTAATCATATATCCTATTGTATTTTCTTTCTAGCCCTTGACGAAAGCATAATCTCTCGCAACAGGAACGTCTATTAAGATCTAATGTGAAAATATTAAAAGTGCTAGTGTTCAATGTCAGTGCAGTGGAGGGTGCGTTCGTTCGTGTCCGTCATACTCCCAGCCCGGGACCTCTTCCATGCTCCCCAACCCCTGGGAGAAGGAATGTCGAAAGGCCAAAGGATATGTCAGACCTTGATCAGCGAACGGACGTCCCCTCGAGCGAGCATGTTGACGATCCCCAGATCGCTCCCCCTCGCCACAGGAAAGGCGAGGTTAAAATGTATGTGACTTCGTCGGATGACGCAAAACCTCGACGTAGTTGGCACCAACCACTACGTTCAAGACCACTCAAGAGACGTATGTCTCCTAATAAACCTTCCTGCAGTGACTGGTGTTCGCCGGAGGTTTTCCTTTCGGACGAAGACGACTTGTCAGCACCGAAACAATCACGTAAGACGCATAGTTCGTCGGAGGAAGGTGCTCAGTTTACGTCAGTTCACACTCCTTCCATTTCCCCAGATTAGGAAATATCACAAGGACTTTCCCCTGGTGACCATCCTAAACTGTTGACGATCCCTCACAACGATCGATACACTGCTTGTGCGCTGGAAGTATCGACAGTTATCAATACCTCTCAGCGATCAGTACATCATTCAGTTAGCGCACACGGCGCTCATCGTGTATCTGATTTGTCTGAATTAAAGAGGTCGATTTCGTCTCTGTTTGACGCTTACGATTCTCGAGCAGAAAAATCGCGTCTAAAAGAATCTAAGGACAGCAATAGACCAAGAAAACTATCTTCCGATATTATCGGACAGTGTATTTCTCTGATACTCAGCAACGCTCCCTCGCAGTGATCAGCTCGCGTTGCGGCAAGCAACAAGGCGGACGCATGCGGCAGTCTGGTCTGTCCCTCACGGCATTCTGGACACAGACATCAGTCTGGACATATGCTGAACGCATACAGTCAAAATTTGTTCACACAACAAGATAGACAAGCAGTTGTCTCGCCTTCGCGATCTGCGGAACGCGTGACTATCGCTCATGCGAGACGCATATGACACGCTGATAGCTCACGGCAATCTGGACTTATGCAGCAGTCTGGAAACTCATGGTAAACTGGACGCATGTGGCAATCTGGACATATGCTGGACGCATGCAGCAGTCTGGATATATGCTGGATGCATGCAGTCAGGTTTTGTCCCCACGTCACTATAGGCAAACAGTTGTCTCTTCTGCACGACTGACTGGACGCGATACTAACGCTTCCTCGCGGCTCGCGGCAGACTCACGGCATTCGAGATGCATACAGTAGACTGATACCTCTTATGGACACATACAGCTGTCTCAATCTGGACGCATGATGGACTCATATAGTTGGGACTTGTACTCGCAACAGGATAGACAAGTTTTTGTCTCCTTTGCGATTTTCTGAACTCGCAACTAACGCTCTCTCGCGTCACGCTGTTGACATACAACATGCTGAATGCATGCTGGACACACGCGAACAAGATTTTCCCTCGCATGGGTTTACCGATGTTGATGCTTCCTTACAGCATGATGATCCTATGCTGGAAGCACTGGAACCTGTCTCTCCCTCAAGACTTACAGTTCATAAACGTGATGCTTCTTCGCAACTGGATGATATCCTTCACGAGATTCCTTCAGGACAAGATGAATTATTTTTGGAAGACAATAACCGTCAGGATGACGCAGTTTTGTCTTCTACCCATTCGAATCAGAGAATCGATGTTCCATTAGCCGAATTAGAAGACGAATCTCAGGATTCACTACAGGCAGCTGATTTTTAAAGAAAAAAAAAACTTCTGACAGTTTTAACATGTTTCCAGAAGACTTTACTCAACTTATACATCAGAGCCTGCCCTCTCAGGTTTTGAAGGGAAGACCCCGAAAAACATCCTCCTTCAAGAAGATGGTCTTGGTTAGATCGGTTAAGAGAGCTTTCTTTATGGAAAGGACTATCGTAACTCTGCCAGAAGCCACAGACCCTAAGAACGAGGCTCAGATGCATCTGATTGCCTGTCTGGATAAGGCCGGGAGGATGGCTCCATCGAACTTTCCCCCCTTTTCACGGCAGGAATTCTTAAAAAGAGGACTATGTTTTGTTCCTTCTTATCTTCAGGTTTGTCCCTTGTTCAGAGATCTGAACTTTTTCTTGCTCCGTTGGGTAATCGTCTTTTCCCTCCGGACTTAGGGAAAGATTTGTCGACAGCTCTGGCATAACAGGCTACTCAAGCTCATATCTCTAGGACTGCTAAGAAAGTCCTACCAGCTAGCTTTTTAGCAAGGATACAAAAGGAGGCTCTTCCCTCTCGTCAGCCCTTTCGTGGGAGAGCCCCTTCAAGGGGAACTTAGAGGATTGCGGCTGGAGGTCAAGCTCGCAGATTCCCAAGACAACAAACCGAATCAAAAGTGAGACTTGCTATGCCTCCCATGTCGTCGATACCCTAAGAGTTGACAACAATCCACTCAGGGAACAAGGCAGCAGCTTTTCAAGAGCAAGCGAACCTTATGCTGTCGAAATCAGTTATAGAAGTGGTATAGGATACCTCCTCGGAGGGGTTTTTGCAACATACTTTTCCTAGTTCCGAAAAGCTCAGGGGGATGAAAACCTGTTCTGGACGTCAGTCCATTGTACAAGTTTGTCAGCTAAGTAAAATTTGCCATGGAAACTTCAATATCAGTCCTTACAGGCAACAGACAGGGAGACTGGATTGTGTCTTAGGATCTGCAGGACACGTATTTCCATATCTCAATACACCCGGACCACAGAAAATTTCTAAGGCTCGTGTTCCTCGAGACCATTATCAGTTCAAAACACACTGTTTTGGACTGAGCACGACTCCCTATGTTTTTTACCCGGGTGATATCCAACGGGGCTCCCTGGCTTCACATAAAGGGAGTAAGGGTTTTCTTTGCACCTGGACGACTGACCACTCAGAGCAGAATCACAAGTAAAGTGTCTGGAGGCTCTTCAAATGATAATGCCCTTAACGCAACAGTTAGGTCTGATGTAACCTGGCCAAATCTTAACTAACACCCTCACAGAATTTGATTTTTCTGGGGATGATAATCGGTTCAGATCGCGCTCAAGGCACTCCGAAAATGTCGCAAGGACTTTCCCCTGGTGGTCACCCGGTTACGGTTGACTATCCCTCGCAGCAATCAGCACACGGTTCAGTTCGCACACAACGCGCTTCAAGTGTCTGGTCTGTCTGAACTAGAGAGGTCAATTTCGTCCCTGTTTGACGTATACGATTCTCGACAGGGGTCTGTGGATAGAGTCTCAGAGGAAATGACACATAATATTAAAGAGCTAGTGGCCATTCACCAAGCCCTGATTACTCACTTCATAGAAGGGAGAAAAACGTCAGGACGGATCTGCTCAGCAGAAGAAGACAAGTTCTTACTGCAGAGTGGACCCTACATCACGAGGTGTGCACCAGCCTTTGGATGTTGTGGGGTCAACACTCGATAGACCTCTTTGCCTCACTAATGACATAGAGGTTGCCGGTATTCTGCTCTCCAGTACCAAACCAGGAAGAAGTCGCAGTGGACGCTTTTCTTCTGGACTGGAAAGGTCTAAACGTGTACGCTTTTCCTCCATTCAAGATCCTGGACAAAGTCCTGAAAAGATTCAGGGATTCACCCAATGTCCGCATGACCATGATAGCTCCTTTTTGGCCCATGAGACATTGGGTTGCAGAGATGATGGAGTGGCTGGTAGATACCCCCAGATCATTACCACTATTAGGGTTTACTAATCCGAATGGGACATATTTAGAAGTATGGTGCAGGAATAATAGACTTTCCTCTACCAATACCTCTATAGCCAATATAGCAGAGTTTTCTGTTGTATCTGCGTACAAAAGAGAAGCTAGCTGTGCCTACCATCAAGGGTTACCGCAGCATGCTAGCCTCCGTCTTTCATAACCGACACATTGGCGTGTCGGGTAACAAGGATCTTTCAGATCTCATTAGATCTTTTGAGACGACTAAGCGGAAGGACAATCCAACCTCCTCGTGGAACCTGGATGTAGTCCTAGCCTTTTTAACCTCAGGTAGGTTTGTACCCTTGGACAAGGCGTCTTGGAAGTATCTTACCAAGGAGAGACTTTTCCTAATTACATTGGCTACAGTCAAAAGAATAGGAGAGTTAAAAGCCATTAGCAAGAAGGTGGGCTTTAATGGAGACAATGCAGTGTGCTCCCTTCAGCTAGGCTTTCTCGCCAAAGACGAGAATCCTTATCGACCTTGGCCAAGAGCTTTTACCATCCAAAGCTATCTCACTTAAATTGGACGGGAAAAGGAGAGAGGCCTTTGTCCAGTGAGAGGTCTAAAAATTTCTTATCTGCACGCATCCAAACACCTGAGAGAACAAGCAGACAGCCTCTGATGCTCAGTTTAAAAGCTCTCTCTGACTTTATCAAAGAATACCCTGGTCTTTTTTCATTAAGGATTTGATAAGGGAAACTCTCCAGGATTGTAAGTAAGAAGTTTTCCCTATCCTTAAGGTAAAACCACACGAGGTTAGAGCTGTAGCAATTTTCTATGGCTTACAAACACAATAGGTCAATGAAGTCAATTTTGGAGCCTACTTTCTGGCGAAGTAAATCAATCTTCACAGAGTGCTATCTCAAAGATGTCCAGACCCAGTATGAGGATTGCTGTTCCCTGGGTCCGTACGTTACCTCCGGCTGCGTAGTTGGGGAAGGGTCTACTGCCTCTTCCCGATAACTTAATATATACCCTTGCCTTTTTTTCTTGTACTTGTGTTCACAGGTTGTCTGTGAAGGTTGTTGCAGCCTTCCATCAGTCTGGGATGCAAGTCAAGTTAGTTTTAATGTGTTCACAGGTTGTCTGAAGGTTGTCGCAGCCTTCCGTCAATCTGGGATGCAAGTCAAATTAGTTTTAATGTGTTCACAGGTTGTCTGTGAAGGGTGTCGCAGCCTTTCGTCAGTCTGGGATGCAACTCAAGCTAGTTTAAAAAAGAAAAAAAAATTTTTTCCTTTTTTCTTTTGAGTAGGTGGTCAATATCAGTATCCTTGGCTATGCCAAATTTGCAAGGGTGGTGGTCTAGCCACGCTAAGGTCGAGGACCTTATGGCAGCCCCAAGAGACTTTTACAGCCCCCTGAGTGGATCGCTGAGTCTCTTAAGGAATGCCTCAGTATCCTTGGCTATGCCAGGTTTGCAAGGGTGGTGGTCTAGCCACACTAAGGTCGAGGATATTGTGGCAGTCCCAAGAGACCGAGTCTCTTAAGGAATGCAGGCGAAATGAGGCAGTATCACAGTGAAGCCAGCTTCCTTATCAGGTTAGAACCAGATTGTTAGTACTACTAATTGTAGCTACAGTATTAATAATTATACGAATTCCCAATGGGATGAGGTTTTCGACCCACCTCCAATGGTGTCAATCAGCTATATATATATATATATATATATATATATATATATATATATATATATATATGTAACTACCAGGGAAGTTACATATTTAAAAATGGTATTTTTATTATAAAATAAATTTTTAAATATACTTACCTGGTAGTTACATATATAAAAAGGCCCTTCCTCCTCCCCTCTGAAAACAGAGACACGGAATTTCTGAAGAATGTTGGGAATAGTTCTGATAACCTATGAGAGATGGTGCTCTTGTATGAGCACCTACTGTCATGGCGGCGATCGCCACGAATTTGAATTTTCTGTCGTGCCGCGTCGAAACGCGAGATTTACGCTATATATATGTAACTACCAGGTAAGTATATTTAAAAATTTATTTTATAATAAAAATACCATTTTTCAAATTTGTGATATCCTTTGCTAAAAATATGGTACCTGGTTTTACTCTGGTATTTTCATATATAAAGGTCATGAAAATAATAAATTTGAACTGACACAATTATTGAAGAGACAAGATATGTGGTTTTGAGAATAATACAGTAGTCAGATTTATTTTATTGTGGCATAATTTTAAATGAAAACTATTTTTCAATTACAATAAATGAAATGTATTTCATACCAAAGTAATTTTCATAGATTTTACAACTGTTCCTTGATGTCATAGTTATGAATAATTTTTCAGATTTATTCTTTGTATGTGAAGAATTATAAGATTAAATGCCACCCCTGAATTTTTTTTACTACAAACCCATCTACCATACATACCCCACATTAATTTTGTTCTTACATATACAAACCTTAAGTCCTTTAAACACGTATGCAAACTTTAAGTCCTTTAAATTAGAGAATAGTCTTCAGCAGAGCTGGAATGGCTGTTGAAATTGTTAACTAGCTAGTTAATGGCAATTGGTGAGCACAGGCAAGTAGCCTTTCTTGCTTTCCTGTCAAAGACTCTTCACTTTTGTCTGGCTGCAATGAGTTACAGTCCTGCTGTTGCATTTTACCAATGGCTGTCAAATCTTTTTCTAATAGTTTTTAGTTGAATGGTTAATATTGTCTTCGTGTTAATGATGGAACGAAGCAGGATTGCAAGTATAGGTTGGACATTGCATCAGTTCATGGCTAAAGCAGCATTAGATAACCTCATTCTGTTACTTAGTGGCACGATTGTTTGCAATTATCCCTTTTTAGCAAGTGTAGATCATGACAATGCCAGAAAGACTGTTCATCTGAAGCTTCTAGGTATGCCTCTATGGCTGGGTCCCCAGGGAGTATGCTTTATGAGAAAGGAGAACTCGGATTAATGGTGGGAAGGTTTTTCAGGATGGCTGGAGAGTGGGGTGATCACTGCACACTAACATGTGACCCAAGGATATTAATTCTTTTAATTTTTTCAGTTTTGAATGGTTGCTGGCTGGCCTGTCTATTAATATGAAGACGAGGCATTATGTGCAAAAGTGCTGAGGAAACGGTGGAAGATGTAGGGGGTTTGTACCTAAGCTAGCCATCGATCCACACCATCTCTGTGCATTTTTAGGAGGCACAAATTTTTGTAATCATCCCCATATGTCTACTGTAAATTGTGGCTTCTTGTTAAATGTCAGGCAGTTGCTTCAAGAAGAAAAAGAAACCTAAGGATTCTTTGGCATTGTCATTGGCAAAGCCCAACCTGATGCTGAAGAAGGTTTACCGCTCTTTTCTCTCGCAATTGGGAGTGCAAGCCACTTAATCTACTACATACATATGCCCCTGGATCATTCCCTGAGAAGTACATGTCGAAGACAAGTAAACTCTGATCTATATCATTGTTTTTTTTAGAATTTGATGGCTCGTGAAGTTTCCCCAGTGAATATCATGCTCCAACACGCTGTGAGAGCTGTCCCATTGCAATGCAAATCACCACCTTTTTAAGTATGAGCTAAGGAAGGCGGGGTCTTCTTTTGATCTTTCAGGTATATAGTCCCTTTATAAATTTTTAAAGGAGCTGGTAACTAAGGCTATTTTACCCTTGGTGTCCCGTGCCAGTAATTCAGTAATTCCAGTACTAGTGAGCATACAGCACAAGAGAGAGCCTTGCCCATCTCTTTGTAGGTAACCTTAATGCAAGTGAAGTCTGCATCTTTGAGGCCTATAAAGTACCCTCCAGTGTCTGTATCTGTGCTGATAACCCCAGTGTCAGTGAGACTGGCATCTGTAAGGCCCAAAATGTGCCCCATTGCTTGCCCATAGCAGTGATCCCAGTGCGAATGAGACCTGTGTATCTAAGACACTACAAGGTGTCCGTGTGCTTGTTTGTGCCAGTGACCCTGGGGGTAGGGATTTTCATTTGGTACACTTCATAATCCCAGAATTTTGGGTTAAGAAAACTGAGAATTGTTCATAATTAATTTTCATACTTAGAGAATGAAAAAATGTAAATACTTATAGTATAGTCTGCCGTCTGTCTTCACAGTTTAAGTTATTCACAGGTCAAAGATCCGTATAGCATTTAGATAATGTTTCGCTTACTCGTGGTTAGTATTGCTGCGCACAGCCCAACGTTTTCAAACCCCCCCTACGCATCTTTTCACTGGGCCTTCACGGTGTTTTCCTCCCTGCACAAAACAATAACGAAAAACAAACAAATATTCATGACAACTTTATAGCTAACACATGTAAACTATGATTAAAAGAGGTTGATACATACAATATGTTTAAGCAGTATGTATTTGATATAATCTATTTTATAAAATGCATGATGATAAATATGAATTTGCATGACAGATAAAAACACACAAAAACTCTCTCTCTCTCTCTCTCTCTCTCTCTCTCTCTCTCTCTCTCTCTCTCTCTCTCTCTCTCTCTCTCTCTCTCTCTCTCTCTCTCTCTCTCTCAAATGTAAAAATGTAATTATTTTGAAATTGGATTATTGTTTAATTGAATAATTTTCTATGAGGATAGTTATTTCAAGAAAAAAAAAATTAAGGACAGAATTATGTAACACTTGCGATAGCCAAAACTTTCTTTTCAGTTAATGTAAAAGCGCTCATTTTTTTTTTTAACGAAAGCTTCGGTTAGCTCATTAATCAATCAGAGCTATCAAACCTTTTTATTTTGTTCTGACAGCAGTATTTTTCACAAATTGAAAAGGAATCAAAAGTAGAGCTTATTCTATGTTTAAACAGATTTCTTTTAGAAAAAAATTCAAAGTTTTCTGATAAGAAATATCAAAGATAGAGGAAAATTATTTATTTAAAGAAAATAATCAATGTAAGCTTTTAAAGGAGCATAGCTAAAAATTGAATTAGCCAGATTTTTCTTAGTAGAGCTTTAATACTATAACTCTCAGAAACAGGAAAGAATATTCATGCTGTTTGCAGTAAATTTGTCTATACGTAAGTAGCATTGAATGGAATTAACAGGCATGAAATATTGTGGGAAATACTGAGAAAAGGGAATAAGGACAATACCCAATAAGAAACTATAATAATTATTAAAAAGGTGTGAATCACAGAAATAAAAAGCAAAATAAAAAATAGAAGAATGTAATATAAGTTATAGATATTTTATGAAATGTGGACTACAGTCTTTTTTGGTCTAGTTATTTAAACTGAATTGCTTGTAATTTAGTATGCAGAAAGGCATTAGATATTATTAAAGAGAAATAATAGGTAGAAATTAATTAGATAAAAATGATGAAAGGAAGGAAAAATTCAAGGGATAAATTAAAATTTACTGTAAAGAAAGGGTAGAGGGAAATCATATTAAAGTGAAACTATTCATAAATAAATTATATATAGCATTATTGTTAATGATAAAAGTGAATGGTTAAATTTTAATGATTTAAGATTCTAAGGAGACTAGAAGGAAATATAGAAGTACAGTAGTTTATTTAGTGTTGTAGATTATTTAGAAGGTTATTAAGGTAATAATGTAAAAATAAAAATTTGAACAGTACTTTATTATACAATTACTTTAATAAAACCTACAGTACAATTTGTGGACTATTTGAAAACAGTATTGAGTGTTATTTGTAGTGTTAGGTGAGTGCATGTAGGCAGTGGTTAGTAGGTTAGGGGAGCTAAAGTTCACTGACCCAAGGGCACCAATTGTACACAGATTTTCACTTTTCGTAGGCATCTCTCTGGTTACGGTTTTCTTTCAGGTTAGTTCTTTCCCTTTGCTCACACAGACACCAAATAGTCTGGCCTATTCTTTACATATACTCCTCTGTCCTCATACACCTGACAACACTGAGATTACCAAACAATTCTACTTCACCCAAGCAGTTAACTACTGTATTGTAATTGTTCATTGGCTACTTTCCTCTTGGTAAGGGTAGAAGAGAGACTTTAGCTATGGTAAGCAGCTCTTCTAGGAGAAGGACACTCCAAAATCAAATAATTTTTCTCTAGTCTTGGGTAGTGCCATAGCCTCTGTACCATGGTCTTCCACTCTCTTGGGTTAGAGTTCTCTTGCTTGAGGGTACACTCAGGCACACTATTCTATCTAATTTATCTTCCTCCTGTTCTGTTAAAGTTTTTATAGTTTATATAGGAAATATTTATTTTAATGTTGTCACTGTTCTTAAGATATTTTATTTTTCCTTGTTTCCTTTCCTCAGTGGGCTACTTTCCCTGTTGGGGCCCCTGGGCTTATAGCATCCTGCTTTTCCAACTTGGGTTGTAGCTTAGCATTTAATAATAATGATAATAATAATAACCCCCATGAAGACCGAGGGCTGACTGTATATTATCTTTTATTTTTTAAAGCATTATTTTTTAAAGCATTTTAATGCACTATGTATAAAAGAACTATACATTATATTAGTCCCTACATTCTTTTAAAGAAATAAAATAATGAAAATAAAGATGCTCAATATTCATTATAATAGAGTAATTCATATTTAAGTGACTACTTGTAATAAGATGATAGAGAAATAATACAATATAAATTTTTAAAATAAAGTTTGTGAAAATGATAATGCTATATGTTCGTTACAATAAAATAATCAATCCTTTAAATTGATTATAAGCACTTGTATTAAAGAAACCGAAGCAGTCAGACTTATCCGCAACAGTTTAATGATCGGATATCACATGTCATGCATTGAACGCATTTAATAACAGATAATTATTGAAAATATATTTTTTTCTAGTGATACATACATACATACATATACCAAGGCACTTCCCCCAATTTTGGGGGGTAGACGACATCAACAAAAGAAACAAAAACAGAAAGGGGACCTCTACTCTCTACATTCCTCCCAGCCTGACAAGGGACTCAACCGAGTTCGGCTGGTACTGCTAGGGTGCCACACCCCACCCTCCCCCGTTATCCACCACAGATGAAGCTTCATAATGCTGAATCCCCTACTGCTGCTACCTCCGCGGTCATACAAGGCACCGGAGAAAGCAGCAGGGCCTACCGGAACTACGTCACAATCGCTCGCCATTCATTCCTATTTCTAGCACGCTCTTTTGCCCCTCTCACATCTATCCTCCCATGACCCAGAGCTTCCTTCTCTCCATCCATCCACCCAAACCTTGGCCTTCCCTTTGTATTTCTCCCATCATCTCTTGCATTCATCACCTTCTTTAGCACACAGCCATTTTCCATTCTCTCAACATGGCCAAACCACTTCAACACATTCATATCCACTCTAGCTGCTAACTTATTTCTCACACCCGTTCTCACCCTCACTACTTCGTTCCTAACCCTGTCCACTCGAGGTTCACCAGCCATACTCCTTAGACACTTCATCTCAATCCCATTCAATTTCTGTCTCTCCGTTACTTTCCTTCCCCACAACTCCAATCCATACATCACAGTTGGTACAATCACTTTCTCATACAGAACTCTCTTTACATTCATGCCCAACCCTCTATTTTTTACTACTCCCTTAACTGCCCCCAATACTTTGCATCCTTCATTCACTCACTGACATACATCTGCTTCCACTCCACCATTTGCTGCAACAACAGACCCCAAGTACTTAAACTGATCCGCCTCCTCAAGTAACTCCATTCAACATGACATTTAACATCGCACCACCTTCCCTCCTTATACATCTCATAACCTTACTCTTACCCACATTAAGTCTCAACTTCCTTCTCTCACACACCCTTCCAAATTCTGTGACTAATTGGCCAAGCTTCTCTTGCGTGTCTGCAACCAATACAGTATCATCCACAAACTACAACTGATTTACCTCCCATTCATGGTCATTCTCGTCTACCAGTTTCAATCCTCATCCAAGCACTCGAGCATTCACCTCTCTCACCACTCCATCAACATAAAAGTTAAACAACCATGGCAACATCACACATCCCTGTCTCAGCCCCACTCTCACCGGAAACCAATCACTCACGTCATTTCCTATCCTAACACATCCTTTACTACTTTTGTAGAAACTTTTCACTTCTTGCAACAACCTTCCATCACATTCCACATTGCTTCCCTATCAACTCTATCTTACGCTTTCTCCAAATCCATAAACGCAACATACACCTCCTTACCTTTTGCTAAATATTTCTCGCATACCTGCCTAACTGTAAAAATCTGATTCATACAACCCCTACCTCTTCTAAAACCACCCTGTACTTCTAAGATTGCATTCTCTGTTTTATTCTTAATCCTATTAATCAGTACTCTACCATACACTTTTCCAACTACACTCAACAAACTTATACCTCTTGAATTTCATCATAAAAAATCAAAAGGCCTGGATTCCCCAGGGAGTGTCAAAAAATTGATGGAATCTTGGTATCCCAGAAAACAAACCCTACCCGTGGACTGCAGTGAACTCAGCACAACACAGCACCTGTGATGCCTTTTCCATGGCTAGTGTCTTTGTTCATATTGTCAGTGATGATAGTTACCCTCAGTATTGTGGCTCCTGTTGAAGCAACTCCTGTGGTTCCTTCCCTCTGGGTAGCATCTTTATTGATGGTCATATAGACCTATCCTCTGCATGCAGAGCCTATGGGGAAACCTGGTAAGAGGAATAGGTGAATGCACTCATCCTCTTCCTCTCCTCTGCTGTTCCTCCTCTTCCTATGATTATGACATTTTTTCTCTCAAGAAGTCTAAGAAGTTCAGAAAGGCCAATCCAAGAAGTCCCATAGAGCTCCTAGCAAGTCCACCTCTTTATCGGGAGAAGTTGATGTCCCCCAGCAGACCCACTTATCATGTTAACTATAGTGGGATAGGGTTTTTAGCTGCTTTCTAGTAAAGAAGATGTTAAAAAGAGTCAGTACATACTTTTATCTATCCCTCCTGCAGACTCAGAGATGCATGAGGTCCTTGAGGGCTTGGCTTTGCTACACTGCAAGATTTTGACATCCCTCATATGAGTGTCGTAACTTCCGTACTCAAATATAGCCATGTTACTATCTGCCCAGATCACCTGTTGATGTACTTTGAATCGAAGATAGGTCCTGAGGGCATATATACTGTACATATGATCAGTACCCAAGTCTACTCTTCTCCCAACCTAGGACAAGGAAGGGCCAGGCAATGACGGCTGATGACTAAACAGGTAGATTTATAGGTTCCCCCAAACCCTCCATCCTTTGTTCCCAAGGATGGTAAGGATGCAAACACAAAAAACTATCGAGCTTGAGTGGATTTCGAACCCCAGTCCAGCAAAACACCAGGCAATTACATTTTGAGTAGGCTACTACAACCCAAGTTTTGACTTAAAGACATGTCTTACATATTCAAAGACCATACAGGTATTGGAGTAATGTATATTGTATGAAAAATCTAATTAGATATTTAGAATTTTTTATATCTTTAGAAACAAATTTTAAAGGGGTATACAACAACAATGTTTGCTGCTTTGATCAGTAAGATATAATTTATCTTTGTTTTCAGGATAACCATATCACAGAAGTCAACGCATTATTTGCAAAATTAGATGAGAGAAGGAGAGTGAGTATGCTACTTATTTTTTATACATTTTACCCAATTTTATACTTTATGAATATAGTCCATTGTTATATTTAGAGAAGTACCATAGTAGGAAAGATTAGAATTGTTAGAGGGATACAGGAGATGAAAATTTTTTTATCCAGATGGAGGAGCCATATATGGTCTTTTTCTCTAAATTTCTATCCCTCTTCTTTTCAGAAACGAGAAGTACCTGATTACTTATGTGGCAAAATTAGTTTTGAAATCCTTAGGGAACCTGTTGTAACTCCAAGTGGAATAACTTATGACCGCAAAGATATAGAAGAGCATTTACAGGTAAGCTTATAAATCTTGCAGAAGAGTTATACTGTAGTACTGTAGTATATTCTATTTTGATAAAATTTGAGAAGTAACGTAATGCTATATACAACAGTTTTTGTATAATCATTCAATCTTTTCTTATTACTTAGCTATTTTTTCAGGTTTAAATACAGTTTGTTCCAGCACGGAGTACTTACCTCGAACTACTTTCTTAGGAGTATCTGGAATCTCCTCCCAACTGACCAGAGTTTTGTGTAATTTACCCTACTCCCATTTTCTGTGGGGGTCAACCTCAGGCGGAGTGATACGCGCCCTGAGGCTAACCCCGGGTCAGGGAGCATGCTTTCTCAGGTCTCGACCTCCAGTAAGTTCTCTGGTCGCGTCGCGATAACATCTCGACGCTCTCCTTAATCCCAGTGCGACTCTTTGTGTCCCCGACCTTTTGTGTCTCGCGTGGTCTCCACGTGGTATACTTGTATCCTTCCCTTGTGTCTCCGCAGTCCCACGTGGTACCTTTGCGCTTCCCTTGTTCCTTCCCTTTTTCGTTCCTGTGTCTTACGGTGTGTTACTAGTGCGTAATGGAGCATCCCCGCCATTGTCCTGGGCCTATGGCTGGAAAATCGTGTGGTGCTTTTCTTTCGAAACCGGAGGTGGACCCGCACTCCTTGTGTTCATCGTGTAGGGGCAGAGTGTGTTCCCCTATGGACACGTGCCCAGAGTGCGAATCGTGGAACGAAGTTCAGTGGGTGCGTTTCGGCACGAAGAAGAAGAAGGCGCCCAAGAGGTCCCCTAAGAAGGCGAGCATCTCCTCTCCCCTTGCGTCTCCAGGAGCGTCGTCAGGGCGAGCCTCCATACCACCTTCCCCTACCCAGAGTAGAGGACGAGGTAAGTCCGTTGCGGGGAAGAAGCCGGCGGCTCTTTCCCAGGAGTCTGTATTGCAGGATAGTGGGGTAGTGGCGTCATTTCAGGCAAGTGAGGGGCCTGAGGGAGGGACGGGTGTGTGTTCTGAAGACGGAGCCGTGGTGCCTGTGGGGCACGTCTCGTCAGATGACCCTATGTGGGGTAAGAATGTTACTGCCTCTTCTCCCGCCTCTTGGGCGTGCTTTTCAGGTACCTCTACAGCCGAGGGCGCCGTCGAGAAAGACGACTCACCGCCATCAGACTCCCTCGGATGGGTACCTCTGAGGACACCCTATAGGTCCCCTTTGAGAATGGAGGAAGGCTTCGGAACCTGGTTCCCCATCGAAGATCGCCCACGCTCCCCTCCAGCGCCGTCGACTACCTTACCAGACGTCTTCCTACAGCCCTCGTCTTCCCCCGGTCGTCCGGTTATTCCTCCTGCGGCGCTTCTCGCGTCCGCCCCGCCGACGAGTTACGACGCATCGTCAGCCGTAACGAGTTCCTGTTCCTCGGAGGGCGAGGCCCGAAAGAAGTCCTGAAGACGTCCTCGTTCCTGCTCATGCTCCAGATATCCCCACGGGGGTAGACGCTCCTGGTCCCCCAGAAGGAAGTTTAGGAGAAGTAGATCGCCTGGAGAAGAATGGGTGCTGGTCCCGCGTAGCAAGCTCCCTGAGTTCTCAGCAGTTCCGAGTTCTTCAGGTTGGCGCCCTAGCTCCAGAACTCTGGACAGATTCACTTCTAGCGGCAGATTCGACAGACGGAGGGATACGTTGTTCCGGCCCTATCGGACAGGCGTAAGGCCGCGAAGGTTCCGGCTCAATCCGCCCAGCGGAGAGAGTCGCCCCTTCAGACTGGCAGCCTCGTCCCATCCTCCAAGGTGACACTTCACCGTCAGGAGAAGGAGAGACGGCTCCCCCCATCGGGTAAGCCCACGGAAGCCAGATCCTCCACGACGAAGGATAGACCTAGGACGGAGGCCCTCTCCACTACGGCAATGCCCGTCCTTTGTCCAGAGCCTCGTACGGAGGCCCCCGCCAGAGGGGCTCTGTTACGAGCAGCAGATCACCCTACAGAGGATATGGAGGATAACGCAGAGGGCTCAACAGCGGAGGTCTCCGCATACAGGAGAGTGATAGGGCTCATCAGGAGCCATCACACTATCGAAGAGCCCGAACCCTCCTCCGAGGACCCCTGGCGCTCTAGCCTAAACAGACTGGTAGAGTCCCCTGTCCAACATAGACCATCCCTATCACTACCGATGGCCAGGGATGTTAGGCTGGGTAGAGCCCACGTCAACAAAATCGTGGCCAACCATGCGGAGGCTCCCAAGACCCAAAGTTCCTCTAAGCTGCTCCAAGGCCTGAGGTCGCAGAGCAAATTTTACCTTCCTGAGGGACAGTGACCAGGTGCCTGTAAGGTGGTACCAGCTCTCGAGGTTTTAGGCCAAGGAGGACCTGAAGATAGGGCCTCGTCAGCTCCGATCTGTTTCTCGCAGTCAGAGGCTACGATGATGGAGGAGATAGCCAAAGACCTGGTCAACGTGTCCTCCTGGCTAGACTGGTGGGCCTCCGCCCTTGTAGGAGTCCAGGTCTCCTATGACCTCTCTGTCCCGGAGAATCAGGCCCTACTGAAGGAGCTGATTAGCTCGGGAGGTAGGGCCTTGAAGTTTGTCTCCTACCAGTCTCTAGCTCAAGCCGCCAACTGGATCCTGCGGAGGAGGGACACAGTCCTTAATAAAATAACCAGGCGTATTCCAGACAGAGAAGCGAGAGCCCTGAGAAACCTGCCACTGTGGGACGATTCCCTTTTCCCCCTGAAGGCAGCGGAAGATATAATGAAAAGGGTCAGAAAACGGAAAGACGTGGGTGATCTCAGACCCCAGTCAGTGAGAAGACCCATCCACAGAAGGACTGCTTCTGATGCTCCTCCACCTCCTCGGGCCTCGCCTAGCCAGCCCAGGAGAGACGCCCCAGCGACAGCTTGGTCACAACCTTCGCAGCCCTCCCGTAGGGGAACATCGTCAACTCAGTCCTCCTTTAGACCTTCCTATGCGGCAGCCAGGAGAGGGCGTGCAGGCCGCTCCTCCAGAAGGAGATAGGGAGAGAGGCCCCCTACTCCTGCCCAAGCCTCAGGTGGGGGGATGCCTCAGACATTTTTGGCAAGCATGGAAAGACCATGGTGCAGACCCGTGGACCGTAACAGTTCTGAAAGAAGGGTACAGGCTACCCTTCCTAGCAGACCCCCCGTCTTTAATACCAGACCTACGGGCAGAGTGGTTGGCTCCAAAGGACCCCTTGAGGAGGACAGCTCTGCAAGAGGAAGTCTCGGCGATGCTGGCAAAAGGAGCGATAGAACCAGTCCAGGAACCGGGCCAGGGGTTCTACAGCAGACTCTTCCTGGTGGAGAAGGCAACGGGAGGTTGGAGGCCGGTCATAGACCTCTCAGCCCTCAACAAGTTTGTGTGCAAGACCAACTTCAAGATGGACACCCCGAAGTCGGTCCTGGCGTCCCTGAGGGAAGGGGACTTCATGATATCCATAGACCTCAAGGATGCATACTTCCAAATCCCAGTACACCCCTCCAGCAGGAAGTACCTAAGGGTAAGATGGGGTGCCTAGACATTGCAGTTCAAGACCCTCTGCTTCGGGCTGTCCACAGCTCCTCAAGTCTTCACGAGGGTCTTCACAACAGTCTCAGTATGGGCACACGGACAGGGCATCCGCCTGATTCGGTACCTGGACGACTGGTTGTTACTTTCAACCTCAGGGGAAGTACCGAGCGAGCAAGGCGCGAAGCTTCTGCAGTTCTGCAATGTCCTGGGCATCATCATCAACCTGGAGAAGTCTCAACTGAGACCCTCCACCAGGATGACCTACCTCGGAATGGTCTTGGACACCCGGTTGGCGAGAGCCTTCCCTTCCGCGGAGAGACTAGACAACTTGGACCAGATCCTCCGTCTCTTCCTGTCGGACCAGCCCAGGAGAGCGAAGGACTGGCAAAGATTGATAGGCCATCTCGTATCGTTGGAGAAACTGGTCCCCCAGGGGAGGCTCAAACTCAGGGGGGTCCAGTGGAATCTGAAGGAGCTCTGGAACCAGAGGGACTCCCCCCACAAAGTGATTCCTGTTCTCCCGGAAACAAAGGAAGTCCTGGAGTGGTGGCTCAGCAGATCGAACACACTCAAGGGAATGCCCTTCGCAGCCGACCCTCCCGAGATGCTCCTGTTCACGGACGCATCCAAGGGTGGGTGGGTGCCCACCTCCTCGGAAGGTCAGCAAGAGGAAAATGGACGGACGAGGAGAAGGCTCAACACCTAAACGTCCTAGAAATGAGGGCAGTTCGAAGAGTGTGCCTAGAGTTTGTCAATCTACTCCGGGGGAACACCGTGGCACTGATGTGCGACAACGCCACGGTGGTGGCCTACATAAAGAAGCAGGGAGGACTAAAATCGAAGGAGTTGTGCAACCTCACGTTGGAACTTCTGGAATGGGCCGAGGTGGAGCAGATCAAGATCTCAGCAAGGTTCATTCCAGGAAAAAGGAACGTCCTGGCCGACGGCCTCAGCAGGATGGGACAAGTAGTTGGAGCCGAGTGGTCCCTACACCCAGTAGTGGCCAAAGTCATCATCCAAAAATGGGGGTCGCCAGTGATGGACCTCTTTGCGACAAGACTGAATGCACAGCTCCCCGTGTTTTGTTCTCCTGTGCCAGACCCAAGAGCGGCATTAGAGGACGCCTTCCAGCACCCTTGGGACAATCTCGACGTTTACGCCTTCCCTCCCTTCGCGATGCTCAGGCAGGTGCTCAACAGAGTAAGGAGGGCCCACAACCTGAAGATGTCTTTGGTAGCGCCCTGGTGGCCGGAGAGAGAATGGTTCGTGGATCTAAAGGAACTAGCGTCTCTTCCACCTTGGCCCCTCCCGGACAGGCCAGACCTTCTCTGGCAGCCCCACTTTCAAAGGTTCCACGAGAACCCTCGGTCCCTCCGCCTTCTCGCGTGGAGGGTATTGAGCGTCTCCTGAGGAAGGAAGGCTATTCGTCGAAGACAGCAGCAAGGATGTCAGGGTATCTGAGACGTTCATCAGCAGCGGTCTACCAAGCAAAGTGGGCCACTTTCACTAAGTGGTGCTCCTCCAGGAGCATCAAGCCACTGAAGGCCTCCATCCCGGAGGTTGTGGACTTCTTGGTCTATCTCAGGGACGTGGTCAACATGTCTATTCCGGCCATCAAGGGAGTCCGTGCAGCGTTAGGCCAAGTTTTCCTCCTGAAGGGCATCGACCTGGGCGCCTCTAGACATAACTCGATGTTCATCAAGAGTTTCGAGCAGGCATGCCCCCCTCAAGCCGTTAGGGTGCCACAGTGGGATGTGGCCAGGGTCCTGAAGATGTTATCAGAACCCCCGTTCGAGCCCCTAAAAGACATCGTAGACAAAGATCTCACCCTCAAGACTGTTTTCCTGCTGGCTTTGGTCTCAGCAAAGAGGGTAGGGGAGATTCATGGACTGTCTTACGAGGTCTCGCACTCGAAGGGTTGGCGAGAGGCTTCCTTCAAGTTTGTACCATCCTTTGTAGCTAAGACCCAGAATCCAGCCGTGTGGGATCCCAGGTTTGAAGGCTTCTCAATACCAGCAATTCCCCGTTCGGACAACCCGAAGGACTTAAGGCTGTGCCCTGTTAGGGCAATAAGGAGATACCTAGAGAGGACGTCTAAACTTCGGCCTAATATCAAAAGTCTGTTTGTCTCCACAGGCCCAGTGAAGAAGCCGATCTCAAAGAATACCATCTCCTTCTGGCTGCAACAGGTGATTATCAGAACCTACAGTAGTGCTGGAATTCCCCTGCCGGGCAAGCCCAGGCCCCACGACATTAGGGGTCTAAGTACCTCGTTAGCATTCGAGAAGAATATGGCAGTGGGCCAAATCCTGAGAGCTGGCACCTGGTCTAACCAGTCGACCTTCACGGCTCACTACCTAAAGGACTATTCGAGGAAGTCCCTGAACGGATTCTCAATAGGAACCGTCATCTCCGCGCTCCAAACGGTTTGACGACATAGCCCCAGAAACAATCGCGGATGGTAAGACCAAGAGACACAGGTTCGTTCCTTAACCCCCTTGTTCTTCCTTCCCCTATTTCCGCTCAAAGATGTGCTCGGGTAGTCCCCCTGAGCCTGTTTCAAGACACACGATCATCGGAAGGACGTGTCTCCTAGGAATTCTTGCAGAGGTGAGTTACTTAGACACTAAGGTAGAGCTTTTTGTGTAGTTTTTCCCTATTTTCTGTGTTTCATGAATGGCAACAGAACCTAGCCTCCTATCTAGGTTCCCCTGATCATGCTTAGCTCGGTCTCTAGGTCTAGAAGGCCACTCCCACCTCCTGAAGTGTAAGTCTCCTAAGAAAGTACGGTAGTTCGAGGTAAGTACTCCGTGTTGGAACAAATCACAAATTTTAAGCAATTTGTATTTTTCCTAACAGTACTTACCTCGAACTACTTTCGGGTGATGGCCCACCCTTCCTTCCCCGAGTGCCTTACTGGACCTCTTAAGAACCTAAGCTACCAAGAACTTACTGGAGTTCGAGACCTGAGAAAGCATGCTCCCTGACCCGGGGTTAGCCTCAGGGCGCGTATCACTCCGCCTGAGGTTGACCCCCACAGAAAATGGGAGTAGGGTAAACTACACAAAACTCTGGTCGGTTGGGAGGAGATCCCAGATACTCCTAAGAAAATAGTTCGAGGTAAGTACTGTTAGGAAAAATACAAATTACTTAAAATTTGTGATATTTAATAGTTTATTCAGTTTTGTATTAGACCAGTTGTCTGCTTCTTATTACTACTGTACTACTTCAACTAAAGTTATAAGCTTAGTTGCAATCCTCATAAGAAAATCCCTAGGACCCCAGTAAGGAAAGCAGCGCAGTACAGAAAAAGAAGTAAAGAATAAACTAGAATAGACAAAGTTATAACACAAACTATATAAACATGAATTTATAACTAGAGAAGGACAGTAGTAATGATTTTGAAAGTTTGGTAAAAAACGAAGATAAAAGGATTCAGAAAAGGACAACCTCTTGATTAACCACTCAACATCCTTAACCATTAAGCTTGCCCAATACACTTTAAAAAAAACAAAAAAAAACAAAAACAAGAAGATTGAAATGAAAGGGTGCTTAAGTGTGCTCAAACAAGAGAATGTCAACCCTATACAATGGAAGGCCATGGTTCAGAAGCTATTGCACTATCCAAGACTAGAGAAAATATGTTCAGTTTCAGAATGTACTTCTAGAAGAGATGTTTACTAAAGGTAAAGGGTCATTTCTGTCCTTACTGTGCAACTACCTACTTAAATGAGAGAGCAAGGTCTGGTTTACTTAGTATTGTCAGATATTTGAGGAAAGACCAGAATGTGTAAAACATATGCCAGACTATTCATTGTATCTTTTTGAAAAATAAGTTCTATGTAGGGTAGTATTCAACATAAACTGGCCAGTTCTATCTCAGTAAGAAAGTATTCTTATTTATCATGTATCATTTCTTAGGAAAAAGGAAAGTAAGACTTATGGGAAAGGTTATCATAAGTAATGATAGAAGTTCTACTATCAGAGGGTATGTTGATAGGAGAAGGCCTTAATGACCACTCATTAATTGGTATAGTTGGTTTTTCAATATTAAACTTACCCGATAATCATGTAGCTGTCAACTCCGTTGCCCGACAGAATTCTATGGAGGGATACGCCAGCTATCACAATACTAGAAGGGGGTGTACTTACCAGCGCCACCTGTGGCCAGGTACTCAAGTACTTCTTGTTGACACCTCCTCAATTATTCCTCTGTCGTGCTTCCGGCAAGACGTTCTGGGATACGCTTATGTTCTTGGAGTATTTTCACGACTTTGGTGAAGTATTTCTCTTTGATTTCGGCTGTCGCTTTACTGGAAACTTCTATATTAGCTTAGTTAGCTTTTGGAATTAATTTGATTAATTATGGTGACGAAGAGAGTATGAACTCTCTTTCACCTTTAAATGGCCGACCCTTCCCTTAGACGGAAGTGTTGGTGTCTAAGAGAGTATAGACTCTCTTTCTTAATTTTGCTTAACAAAAGTTATAGATTTATTTTATATCTCTCCGCCTCTTATAGGCCTCTTCGATTAACTTCCTTTTATTATAAACTTATTTAAAATTAATTTTTATATTTGTTTATATTCGACCTTCCTAATAGTAGGCGGTCTTTTCTTGGTACCGAAGTTAATTAACATTGAGCCCGTCATTTTGGTTTTACCTGTTAACATATTATGCTATTTTAATGTCTTTGAAAGAATTTCTTTGATAGTCTCGTACTGTTTTCAAAGTTGAACTAACGTTTTGTTTTGTCTCTGCAGTTGTTGACGTTCAGAACGTTCAACTTGCGCTCTATCGTTACGATAGAGAAAGAATTTTCACGGTTTCACGTTGCAGTAAGAGTAACCGTGTCTAGCGTTTTGTTCATTCTTTCTTAACTTAATGGTTTTAATCCTAATAAAGGAACTTTTCATTTTGGGAAATATTTCAGTTTTTTCCTTTAACAATAATATGTTTTAACGATATATATGATTGGGCTCTTCTCTCAGGTTCTAAGTCAAGAGAGAGAGAGAGAGAGAGAGAGATAGAGACGGAGGGAGAAAGAGGAGGATAAACGTTTCATTCAAGCGAGTAACGTTGTTATCGTTTTTGCTCTTCTCCCTAGTCTCTTTAGGGGAAGAAGGTAAACGTTTCTAGAGTGATCTAGTGTTTAGTCTCTTTCCAGCCACTGAATTATTTATCTTTCATTAGATTTTTCTGTTACATTGTAATTCTGTTTTCGCAATTACTAACTTTTGAGAAAGGATAGAATTGCGTGTTTCAGGTACAAACCACTTAAAGTTTCGAGTTCAGTGAAATAAGTGCAAACAGAAAATCAAAGTGATAAGTGATTAGCGCAAAGTGTGTCAGTGTTGTGCGTGAGGGTACTTCTGTGCGCGCCAGTCGTCCTCCCAGTCCGGGACCTCTTGCAAGCTCCCAAGCCCAGGGGAGAAGCAATGTCGAAGGGCAGAAGGGTTCAGCAGGCCTTGATCGGCGCACAGAAGTATCCTCGGTGGTTGTGGGCGTGTCTTTCCGAGACCGTCACTCCCACCCGCAGACGATTGAGCCCTTATTTTGCTCGTCTGCAGAAGAAATTTAGGGGAGAAAACGCTGGTCTCAGGTCTCAAGACCTCTTAAACGTAAAGTCCAGACCTATGCCAGACGTACGAAGTTAGAGTTCAACAACCCGGATGCAGTCATTGGATTAGCTCTGACTCTCCTCAGTCATCAGTTGAATGCACTCCGCCTAAGAGGAGTAAGGTTCTGCCACAACAGAGCTCGACTGTTAAGGCTTTACCTCAGCCTACTGTAGTTTCTGCCGACCCCAAGTGGACTCTACTACAGTCCATGCAAGCACAGCTTTCGGACTTGATGCGTGAGTGTCGGGCTGAGAGTGTTGCGCCTCCGCCTCCGCCTACACTCCCTCCGCCTGCGCTCGCTCCGCCTGATCGCAGTACCACCTGCCAGGCGTACGATGTTGAGCCACGTTCTGAGTTTGCTGTTCCCAGTGGTGTTCAGCCTCCGCCTTCCTTAAGGCAACCTTTACAATGGGATCAGGAGGATTATACCTCTCTTCCTCCGCCTCCACTTGCTGCTCCACCAGTGATGCAACACTCGGTTGAGGTACAACAACCTCTCCCGTCCATGAGTCAGTCTCCTCAGCTCTCGCTGCAGCGAGCTCAACCCTCCTCAAGGCAAGCACCTCAACACCTTAGCCTTGCGCCTCAGGAGCCTCAACTTGCGAGATTTTTACTGCGTTCTGCGCAGCCACTACCTTTTCGCTCTCAGCTCACACCGCAGGAACCTCAACTCGTTCCTCAGGAACTTGCTACTGCGCATCCGCCAACCACTCAGCAAGCGCAACCCTTGAGTTCAGCCACTCATGCCAGGAGTCAGCCTCCTCCACCCATGCGCCTACCTTCTGCTACTTCCTTTGATCAGCCTTTGCAGACTGAGCCTCAGGTGTTCCCTCAACAGAGTCTTGAAGAGGAAACCACAACTATTGTTGTTCCAGCTCGTTCTGACTCTGCTGTTCAGCATACCTTACCTCCATTTTCAAACCTTATGATAATGGAGGTTATTTGTATTACTTATAAAAATATATTTGTATTCCTGGCAATATATTTTTAACAATATCGCAAAATATGGCAAAAATATGAATCATGAGTTATGAATGTAAGGTATATATTATGTTGTTATTAAAACCCCATGCAAGCATGCATAAAGCACTCTAGCACTGGTCATGGAATTTCTGAGAAATGTTAAACGCCATGCACACGCTCTGCTTACCTTACATGCTCTGCTTACAGCATGCTCTGCATACTACATGCTCTGCATACAGCATGCTCTGCATTCAGCATGCTCTGCATACAACATGCTCTACATACAGCATGCTCTGCATACAGCATGCTCTGCATACAACATGCTCTGCATACAGCATGCTCTGCATTCAGCATGCTCTGCATACAACATGCTCTGCATACAGCATGCTCTGCATTCAGCATGCTCTGCATACAACATGCTCTACATACAGCATGCTCTGCATACAGCATACTCTGCATACAACATGCTCTGCATACCTTACCGCATGCTTCTCAGTCACACATCTTTGGTTGTTGCCAACTCACTAGACTGTCAAGCAGTTTCATAACGTTGCCTTCTAGTCTGCTGCTTTTGCACCAGTGAACCCTCACTGAGAGAACTTAGCTTTTCTAGGATATGGTCCCTGTAGATGAGAAAGTTCTTTTCTCCCTCCTTCTGATATTCCCTTGAGGACTCTGTCATTTGGAGGGAGCCTTTAGCTGCATAGCCTCCTATGGACTTTTATTTAAGCATAACATGCTTCCAGGGAAGGTAATGGTTCCACTTCAGTCGCTAATCCCGTCTGTTACCACACCTGCTCCCATAGACCTTGAGCTGTGTTACAAGACATGCAGTCCAAGCTTAGTCCTTGTTAGAGGATTTTTTGTTTACGGAGTCAATGTGTCACGGGGAAGACGTTCAACAACCAACAGAAGTGACTTGTTGTGACGCAGTGCGGCAACCTCAGCAACCCGATAAGGAGTTTGTCTGTACGACCCAGACAGTCTAGACAGATTCGGGTTGTCACTGTACTTCCTCGCTTGCCCATGATTGACAGTTCACAGACTGTGCAGCAGTACCATGATCTTGTGTCCGGCTCCGTCAGACGACTGGCTTTTAAGAGCTCCCACAAGTCGTCGCTGTCTGGAGATTTTCAAATGGACTATGGATCTGACCAAGGAACTGGGCCTCCTGGTCAATTTTGAGGAGTCTCAGCTCGTCCCATCCCAGACCATTGTCTCCTTGGGTATGGATCTTCAGAGTTGAGCTTTTCGGACTTTTCCGTCGGCCCCAAGGATCTTCCAAGCCCTAGAATGCATCCAGAGCATGCTGAGAAGGAACCGATGCTCAGTCAGGTAGTGGATGAGTCTAACAGGGACACTTTCATCGCTGGCCCTGTTCATCGTGTTAGGGAGACTCCACCTCCCCCCCCTTCAGTATCATCTAGCTGCTCACTGGATAAAGGACATGACGCTAGAGACGGTCTCAGTTCCTGTTTCCGAAGAGAGGAGGTCTTCTCTCGCGTGGTGTAAGAACAGCTTTCTTCTCAAGGAAGTCTACCTTTGGCTGTTCAGAAACACAACCGCCGTCTCCTCTCGGACGCATCAGACACGGGCTGGGGTGCGACTTTGGACGGACAAGAATGCTCGGGAACATGGAATCAGGAGCAAAGGACACTTCACATCAATTGCAAGGAGTTGTTGGCGGTTATTCTGGCCTTGATAAACTTCAAGTCCCTCCAGCTTAACAAAGTGGTGGAGGTGGACTCTGACAACACCACAGCCCTGGCTTACATCTTCAAGCAGCGAGGGACTCTTTCGTGGAAGTTGTTCTAGATCGCAAGGGACCTACTCATCTGGTCTAAAGATCGAAAGCTAACTGGTAACGAGGTTCATTCAGGGCGGTATGAATGTCATGGCAGATCACCTCAGACGGAAGGGTCAGGTCATCCCCACAGAGTGGACCCTTCTCAAGAATGTTTGCAGCAGACTTTGGGCCCTGTGGGGTCAGCCAACCATAGATCTGTTCACTACCTCGATAACCTAGAGACTCCTGTTGTATTGTTCTCCGATTCCAGACCCAGCAGCAGTTCACGTGGATGCTTTTCTGCTGGATTGGTTCCATCTCGACCTGTATGCATTCCCGCCGTTCAAGATTGTCAACAGGGTACTTCAGAAGTTCTCCTCTCACAAAGGGACACGGCTGACGTTGGTTGGCTCCGCTCTGGCCCGCGAGAGAATGGTTCTTAGAAGTACTGCAATGGCTGGTCGACATTCCCAGGACTCTTCCTCTAGGAGTGAACCTTCTAAGTCTACCTCACGTAAAGAAGGTACACCCAATCCTCCACGCTCTTCGTCTGACTGCCTTCAGACTTTCGAAAGACTCTCAAGAGCTAGGGGCTTTTCGAAGGAGGCAGCCAGAGCGATTGCCAAAGCAAGGAGAACATCCACTCTCAGAATCTATCAGTCTATAGGGGAAGTCTTCCGTAGCTGGTACAAGACCAATGCAGTTTCCTCAACCAGTACCACTGTAACCCAGATTGCTGACTTCCTGTTATATCTAAGGAAAGTAAGATCCCTTTCAGCTCCTACGATCAAGGGTTACAGAAGTATGTTGGCAGCGGTTTTCCGCCACAGAGGCTTGGATCTTTCCACCAACAAAGATCTACAGGACCTCCCTAGGTCTTTTGAGACCTCAAAGGAACGTCGGTTGTCCACTCCAGGCTGGAATCTAGACGTGGTCCTAAGGTTCCTTATGTCATCAAGATTTGAACCTCTCCAATCAGCCTCTTTTTAGGACCTCACATTAAAAACTCTTTTCCTCGTGTGCTTGACAACAGCTAAAAGAGTAAGTGAGATCCACGCCTTCAGCAGGATCATTGTTTTCACATCTGAAACGGCTACATGTTCCTTGCAGCTCGGTTTTTGCTAAACGAGCTTCCTTCACGTCCTTGGCCTAAGTCGTTCGAGATCCCAAGCCTGTCCAACTTGGTGGGGAATGATCTGAAGAGAGTACTTTGCCCAGTTAGAGCTCTTACGTACTATCTAAAAAGGTCTTAACCTTTACAAGGACAATCAGAAGCCTTATAGTGTGCTATCAAGAAACCTTCTTTTCCAAGTTCTAAGAACTCAGTTTCTTACTATTCAGGCTTCTGATTAGAGAAACACATTCTCATCTGAAGGAAGAAGACCTTGCTTTGCTGAAAGTAAGGACACATGAAGTGGGAGCTGTGGCTACTTCAGTGGCCTTCAAACAGAGCCATTCTCTGCAGAGTGTTATGGATGCAACCTATTGGAGAAGCAAGTCAGTGTTCGCATCATTCTATCTCAAAGATGTCCAGTCTCTTTACGAGTACTGCTACACCCTGGGACCATTCGTAGCAACGAATGCAGTAGTAGGCGAGGGCTCAGCCACTACATTCCCATAATCCCATAACCTTTTAACCTTTCTCTTGAATACTTTTTATGGGTTGTACGGTCGGCTAAGAAGCCTTCCACATCCTTGTTGATTTGGCGGGTGGTCAATTCTTTCTTGAGAAGCGCCGAGGTTAAAGGTTGTGATGAGGTCCTTTAGTATGGGTTGCAGCCCTGTATACTTTAGCACCTTTGAGTTGATTCAGCCTCCCAAGAGGAACGCTGCGCTCAGTAAGGAAGACGATCTTATTAAAGGCAGAGTAACGGTTCAAGTCGACTTCCTTACCAGGTACTTATTATTTCATTGTTATTGTGGATAACTGATTATATGAAATACGGGATACTTAGCTATCCTTTAATCTTGTACACTGGTTTTCACCCACCCCCCTGGGTGTGAATCAGCTACATGATTATCGGGTAAGTTTAATATTGAAAAATGTTATTTTTATTAGTAAAATAAATTTTTGAATATACTTACCCGATAATCATGATTTAATCGACCCTCCCTTCCTCCCCATAGAGAACCAGTGGACCGAGGAATAATTGAGGAGGTGTCAACAAGAAGTACTTGAGTACCTGGCCACAGGTGGCGCTGGTAAGTACACCCCCTTCTAGTATTGTGATAGCTGGCGTATCCCTCCATAGAATTCTGTCGGGCAACGGAGTTGACAGCTACATGATTATCGGGTAAGTATATTCAAAAATTTATTTTACTAATAAAAATAACATTTTGAGGAAGAAATAAGAATTATGAGGATAAAGTTAGGTAATAATTTTACCAGATGCAAGTGTTAAAAATGATATAAAACTACTCGACAGTAATAATGGAATTTACGTTATACATACATACATATACCAAGGCACTTCCCCCAATTTTGGGAGGTAACTGACATCAAACAAATGAAACAAAAAAGGGACCTCTCCTCTCTATGCTCTCCCGGCCTGACAAGGGACTCAACCAAGTTCGGCTGGTACTGCTAGGGTGCCACAGCCCACCCTCCCCCATCATCCACCACAGATAAAGCTTCATAACGCTGAATCCCTTACAGCTACCACCTCCGTGGTCATCCAAGGCACCGGAGGAAGTAGCAAGGCCTACCGGAACTGCATCACAATCGCTCGCCATTCATTCCTATTTCTAGCATGCTCTCTTGCCTCTCTCACATCTATTCTCCTATCGCCCAGAGCTTCCTTCACTCCATCCATCCACCCAAACCTTGGCCTTCCTCTTGTACTTCTCCCATCAACTCTTGCATTCATCACCTTCTTTAGCAGATAGTCATTTTCCTTTCTCTCAACATGGCCAAACCACCTCAACACATTCATATCCACTCTAACTGCTAACTCATTTCTTACACCCGTTCTCACTCTGACTACAGTACTTCGTTCCTAACCCTATTTACTCGAGATATACCAGCCATACTCCTTAGACGCTTCATCTCAAACACATTCAATTTCTGTCTCTCCGTCACTTTCATTTCCCACAACTCCAATCCATACATCACAGTTGGTACAATCACTTTCGCGTACAGAACTCTTTACATTCATGCCCAACCCTCTATTTTTAACTACTCCCTTAACTGCCCCCAACACTTTGCATCCTTCATTCACTCACTGACGTACATCTGCTTCCACTCCACCATTTGCTGCAACAACAGACCCCAAGTACTTAAACTGATCCACCTCCTCAAGTAACTCTCCATTCAACCTCGCACCACCTTCCCTTCTTATACATCTTATAACCTTACTCTTACCCACATCAACTCTCAACTTCCTTCTCTCACACACCCTTCCAAATTCTTTCGCTGATCGGCCAAGCTTCTCTTGGGCGTCTGCAACCAGTATAGTATCATCCGCAAACAACAACTGATTTACCTCCCATTCATGGTCATTTTCATCTACGAGTTTCAATCCTCGTCCAAGCACTCGAGCATTCACCTCTCTCACCACTCCATCAACATACAAGTTAAACAACCATGGCTACATCACACATCCCTGTCTCAGCCCCACTCTCACCGGAAACCAATCGCTCACTTCATTTCCTATCCTAACACATGCTTTACTACCTTTGTAGAAACTTTTCACTGCTTGCAACAACCTTCCACCAACTCCATATAACCTCATCACATTCCACATTGCTTTCCTATCAACTCTATCATACGCTTTCTCCAGATCCATTAACGCAACATACACCTTACCTTTTGCTAAATATTTCTCGCATATCTGCCTAACTGTAAAAATCGGATTCATACAACCCCTACCTCTTCTAAAACCACCCTGTACTTCTAAAATTGCATTCTCTGTTTTATCCTTAATCCTATTAATCAGTACTCTACCATACACTTTTCCAACTACACAACAAACTAATACCCCTTGAATTACAACACTCATGCACATCTCCCTTACCCTTATATAGTGGTACAATACACACAAACCCAATCTACTGGTACCATTGACAACATGAAACACATATTAAACAATCTCGCCTACCATTCAAGTACAGTCACACCCCCTTCCTTCAACATCTCAGCTCTCACACCATCCATACCAGGGGCTCTTCCTACTCTTGTTTCATCTAGTGCTCTCCTCACTTCCTCTCTTGTAATCTCTCTCTTATTCTCATCTCCCATCACTGGCACCTCAACACCTGCAACAGCAATTGTATCTGCCTCCCTATTATCCTCAACATTCAGTAAACTTTCAAAGTACTCCCCCCACCTTTTCTTTGCCTCCTCTCCTTTTAACAACCTTCCATTTCCATCTTTCACTGTCTCTTCAATTCTTGAACCAGCCTTCCTTACTTGCTTCACTTCTTTCCAAAACTTCTTATTCTCTTCATATGAATGACCCAATCCCTGACCCCACCTCAGTTCAGCTGCCCTCTTTGCCTCACTTACCTTGTGCTTTACTTCCACATTTTTCTCTCTATATCTTTCATACTTCTCTACACTATTACTCTGCAGCCATTCTTCAAAAGCCCTCTTTTTCTCTTCCACTTTTACCTTTACTCCTTCATTCCACCATGCACTGCCCTTCCTTATGCTGCCTCCAACAAACTTCTTGCCAAACACATCACTTGCAATCCCAACAAAATTTTCTTTTACTAAATTCCACTCCTCCTCTAAATTACCAGTTTCTCTTACTTTCACTTCGCCATATGCCATTTTCAACCTTTCTTGATATTTACTTTTTACCCCCGGTTTTATTAGCTCTTCAACGTTATACAGAAATTTAATGAAAATATCCATTTGTTTCCATTGATACAAGAAGTATTCTATAATGTATAATCTTTAAGGTATAGATATGATAAACAAATACAAATCAGCAGTAAACTATTGATAAAAGATATATATATGAGAGAGAGAGAGAGAGGTGTCATATAAATTTAGTTCATTAGACATAAGGTTTATTTATTCGTTTATCATTCCACCTTGGGGTGACTGTGACTGTCACTAGGAACTTAATCATTGCTGTTTTTGGTATTTCACAAGCTTGGAAATAGACTGCGCATTTAAGAATATGACAAATACGTATTGCGTGAAAGGGCAATAAATGGAAGTCATCACAATTTGCTAACTTTTGCTCATGAAAACAAGGAACAATACTAGTATGAAATATATAAAACATGAAGGTGGTATTATTTTGTATAAATGATAGTTTAGAAAAAAGGAATAAAATAAGAAAAAAAAAAGATGAATCTCATCTTCTGTCAACAATTTCCATTACTGGTAAGTTTTCGTCACGTGGGTGGGACTTATAGTCGAAGGTGGGGAGACTTTCTCTGTGATTTGAACATTGACAACATAGAAAAACAATAAGATAGACCTTACATAATCATGAATAAGGACTGGAATCTCAACTATTTTTGGGGGTAATGAAGTTAGATGTGAATACTGTATACTAAAATAGACTTAATAATCATGAGTAAAGACTAGAATCACAAGTATTTTGGTGGTAGGATGACATGTCTCCCAAATTTCCAATTGGGGGTATCAGGGTGGGGTTGAGTAGTGCCTAAGGCAGGGAATGTCGCCATTGGTAACATAAAAAGACGAAAATTGCTCTTACATATTTAGAAATAAAGGGTAGAATCCCAAAGATTATGCTGGTTGGCTAAAAACAGGATGAGGAGGGGCTAATATTAGGGAAATGAGATTTTTTAGTGAAATTTCCCGAGTGTGAACTTGTATGATATTCAACCATGTGCTACAGTATACTCTTTCGTAGCTTGTAGGAAAGATGATAATAATAAGGATGATAATACAGTAATAATAATATTGATGATAATACTGTAATAATAATAGTGATAATAATACTGTAATAATGATAATGATGATAATAATGAAGATGATCCTTACCAACGTCACAGCGTGTATTACTAGGCATGTTTTGACGTGTACCAACGTCATCGAATCAAAGGGGTTAAATAAAAAATCACATTCACGGGTTCGCGAGAAATACTCTCACAGCGCGACAGTTTTAGACAGACTGCACTTCTTTGCACACGGTTTGCTTCGCGCCGCTTTCCTCTCCCCCAGCACAACATTATATCTCTCGCTGACTTGGCCTCAGTCCCGTGTCGTCTCTCATCGCGTGTCCATCTCCCGTTTCTGTCCTTTTTTGAGCAGAATCACATTTTGATATAAAAAAGTAGTGTTTATATTTACTGAGTAATGTACTGTAGATGTGTAATTCTCTACAGTACAGTACTGCGCAAAAGACAACGCATCACGCTTCAAGACCGTGTAGAACTTCTTACGAAAATGGTTAGTGGTCTATTTACAAAATAAGTACGCTTAGTTAATCTTCAATATACTGTAGTATCACTGTATACATATTGTACAGTACAGTATTACAGTAATGTATAGTATTGTGTATTAACTATACTGTTCAGTACTATATGTAAATTACTACTGTATTGTATTCTACATTATGTAAATGTAGGCTATGTGTGCGGTGAGTTGTCAAACAGTGCAAGTTGTCTGAGCGAAAACAGCGAATACTTACAGTACAGGTAAGCTGTACTGTAGTGATAGTACTGTACATATACAGTGGAACCTCAGTACTCGAACAACCCACAAGTCGAACAGTTCGGTATTCGATCAAAAAATTTGAGTTAAAAACTGTATCTGAATCCAAAAAAAAATTTTGGAACTTGAATAGCTAAACATCATCCCGTCAACTGCACGGCATCAGTTTGAGGTGGCCTGCTGTAAAAGGAAGACTCGAATGTTAAGTTGTGTTATAGATTGTGCTAATCTGAATCTTTGCTTTTTTTTATCAGTTCTAGCCGTTAATCACGGGTCCAAAGAAAGCCAGAAGTAAACAGAAAGATAGGAGGAAGACAGTGTGAAAAACAATTGAATTAAAAAAAGGAAATAATTGCCAAATATGAAAACTGGTTTATTCTCGGATCTCGCTTCTCGGTTCGGCATTTGGAAATCGACAATTCCGACTTTCCTAAAGAACAAAGAAGTGATAAAGGCAGCTAATTTTGAAAAAGAGGTGTGACTGATAACTAAGCAAAGGTCTCAGGTAATGGAAGTAATGGAAAAGCTGCTACTTATATTCATCAGGGAAAAAGAGTTAGCCGGTGATAGTATTAGTGAAGATTTTATTTGTGAAAAAGCATAACAGATTTACGGTGACGTTAAAAAGAAAACGGCTAGTACAAGTGCTGAAAGTGATACATTTACTTTCAAAGCCAGCAGAGGTTGGTTCGAAAAATTAAAAAACAGGACTAGCATACATTGTGTATCAAGGCATGGCGAGGCAGCAAGTTCGAACAAAACTGCGGCTGAAAGCTTTGTGAAAGAATTTAATGACTATATAAAAGAAGAACAGCTTCTTCCTCAACAGGTTTTTAATTGTGATGAGACCAGGTTATTCTGGAAAAAAAAATCTGGCTAGGAAAAAGCACTGCCCAGACACAAGCCTATGAAGGTAGGCTTACTCTTTTATTGCGTGCAAATGGTAGTAGTGATTGTAAGATAAAACCCTTGCTTGTGTATTATTTAGACAACCCCCAGGTCTTCATAAAGAACAATATCACGAAGAGTAAATTGCCTGTTATGTGGCAGGGAAACAAAGGCTTGGGTTACTAGACAGTTTTTCAATGAGTGGGTGCACAAAGGTTTTGCCCCCCCCCCCAAGTGAAAGAATATCTTACAGCAAATAAGTTGCCAATAATGTGCCTCTTAATCATGGACAATGCTCCTGCTCCCCCCCCCCTTCCCCAGCCCCCCCCCCCCCCCCTCCCCATGTTTAGAGGATTTATTTGATGAATTTAGTTTCATCAAATGAAATTCCTACCACCGAATACGACACCTATTCTTCAGCCCATGGACCAACAGGTCATTTTGAATTTTAAGAAATTGTACACAAAATTCCTCTTCTGGAAGCGTTTTGAAGGGACAAATGATACCCAGTTAACGCTTGGAGAATTTTGGAAAGAACACGTCCGTATCCTGAGCTACGTGAATTGAATTGAAAATGCTTATAGTAACGTAACTTATAGTACATTAAATTCGGTGTGGCGAAAACTTTGGTCAGAATGGGTACCGGAAAAAGACTTTGAGGGCTTTCATTCTGAATCAATTTCTTCAGTCAAAGAAATTGCTGTCATTGATGACATGTCTATGGGAAGAACTATGGGACTTGCAGTCAAAAAAGGAGACACTGGTGAGCTTGTGGAAGGCCACTCTACTGAGTTAACCACTGAAGAGTTTTTGCACCTGGAACAAGAGTAGCAGAAGGATATGATTGAAGAAATGTCATCAGGAGAGGGTGAAGGAAGGGAGGAGGTTCTGAGTGCCTTAATTAATGAAATTTGTGCAAAATGGCATGAACTACAGCTTACAGTTAAAGCAAATTGTTCCATGAACATTTTCAATTAGTTGTTATGTCTCACTTCAGAAAAATTGTACAACGAAGGAAGAAACAACTTACAATGGATAGGTTCTTAGTTAAAGAAAATAGAAAAGCAACTGCAAAGATTGAGATTCACCAGAGCAAAAGAGGCAGAGAAGGGAAAAAACTCCTGAAGGACAGTTACTCGCTGCTTTCATGGAAGGGGATTCCTCTGCAAAGCAGTAACCCTACCCTTTCCTTCTCTCCACATCCATTCCCATATGCCATCACACCGCAGATGAAAAGGTAAGAAAATTATACAAAAAAGGTTTAGATTTACTTTATTATGTATTTAGTTTTGGTATTTAGTTTATTAGGGCACAAATGAGAGACAACTGAGAACCGACATGTTCATTACTTGAGACTCAGAGTACTTTAAGGCGTGCGGACGGCAAAGTAGTGCCTGGGTCGGGCAGCGACCTCTGTACTCACAAAAGTCAAGTCTGACTGGAGATTCATGTGCTTGGGTTGGGCAGAGATCTCCGTACTCACAAAGGTCAAGACTGACTAGTGATTCGTGTTTATTTTACATTTTTACATGGAGACTGCAAAGCAACAAATATGAAACAAAACATGATATATACATTAGCTGAAAGGCCGGAAAATTCTACATACAAAGATATATACAAATATACCGTAGTGAGTACAGTCTGAAAATTACGTGTACATAACACGGATTTGGCGGGGTCGCAGTCCGGAAAGGTAAGGCCTTTACACATTTTGATAGTTAAATACACATTTTTACATAATAGTACAGTATTTAGTTTTAGGATGTGAACATGTGAACATTTATCGGGTGCTTTGGAACGGATTAATCCAGCTTACATTATGTCTTATGAGAAAAGTAGTTTGTTTTCAAACAAATCGATTCTCGACCACAATTCTTGAAGGAATTATGGACGAGAACTGAGGTATTACTGTAATACAGTAATACTGTACACACTATTGTATTAGCAATAGTTATATTGTATAGGTACAACAGTGTTTTGTTGTTATAAGCGTACTGATGACTTCTGTAGTGTTACATACTTTACTGTATTGTACCGTACCCTTACCGTGTACAGTACTTAGCATACACGTATACACCTGTACTGTACACTTACTGAAATTTGTTCATTTATTTACACAAAAGAAACCAAGTAAAAACAATATTAGGCAGTACTTAGTGTGTTAGTCAACCGTGCATAGGCAATGGGCAGCGAGTTGGTAGGGTTAAGAGTAATCCCACCCTAGGACAGCAAGTATTCACAGATTCTTGGTCTTCGTGCCTGTCCCTGTTACCTAACCCCCCATCCCCCCATGAATAAGGAGGGCTGACTGCATAACCATGAGTCCCTTTTGGTACTGTGCTGGATGCTCAAGTAGATTTAAGTTTGGAATGATTGGTTCTTCTATGTCATCTTTCATACCCCCTCGCTTAAGGATGAAGCTTCTGTACCATTAGTAGCTGGATGTGACTTGATGCTGGCAAGCTGCACTTCTGAGCTCCATTCTGTTAGACGAGATCTATAAGTGCAGTAGTAGTTCTCCCCCATACTGCCTTTATGAGGGAAAGGATGGTGTAATGTTTACCATTCCATTATCTTCTGAATTGTTCTTCACTCCAGAGGAACAGATTCCTCCTTTGACCATGTATCAGATATTTACCAAGTACAGGCCAGGCCCTATCAACATATCGAGTCTCATGATAAGCAGGTAGAGGATAGCTGGACTCTTCTTTGTTCCGTTATGGGACCAAGGAGACTGACAATTAGGAAAGAAAGAGAACGAACCAGTTCAGTTCTATGGAACTTCCTACCCACCAATACATGTGAGTGAGTCTTCCTATGTTAAAAGACAAAAGGTTTGTATACATGTAGGAACAAATAAGTTTTAAAAGTAATTTTTAATTTTCCCATATATACAAACCTGAGCCCTTTAAAGTTAATCTTCCCACCTCGACCATCCCATTTAGTCATGAACCAAGGTCAAAAGGGAGGTCTTTGACAGGCTGATGGGCTATTTGCCTGCGTTCACCACATATCTATAACAATTTCAACAGCCATCACAGAAACTCCTTATTTTAAAGGTCTCTGGTTTGTATATTTAGGGAAAATAAAATTTACTTTTAGAATTTTTTAAATCTATCTCAATTATTATGTATACTATGTTTCTCTCATGTCTCGAATTGACTACACAAGTTGAAATTATGGGTATTTAGTGTATTCATTTGAAGTTGTTAATTATAAGAGTATTAGGCAGTAGAAGCATTAACCCTTTGAGTGCCTTTGGATATATTATGCGTTTGGATAGTTCTATAGTACAGTACTCCCTTCAGTGCCATGGGATATATTTTACATTAAGGTATTACAAGTTTTACATATTTTTGTCAAAATATGTAAAATATGTCATTGGAAAAGAAATTTATTAGTTCTGTGTTAATATAGGTATGCACTTACTAAGTGTGTAGCCTATAGGGGAGACCCACAAGATCTAGCCCATTAGAATTTGTCACAGCACCTTGGTAGATGAAATTCTTCTTCTATGAATGACATCATGCACCTCAGAGGGAGGGGCCAACTTCCCAGTTGACAGCCAACCTACCATTGCATCAACTAATGCTTATTCTCTATCAGTTATGCCATCAACGGTGAACAAACAAATGCATCATTCCCTTGCATGAGGGCAGGAAGGAGGGAGGGTCCTGGAGACCATACAGTAACTCGGCAAAAATAAGTTTTTAAAGTGCAGTGTGGTCTCCAAGAACTTTGTACCAGGGTAATAATAAGTAGACTCATATTCCTATCAGGACAACCTTCTACAACCAAGCAGGTCTTAGAACACATGCTCATGATTCCATGGGAAGAAAAAAACCTACAAGCTTAACGAATGGTGCCAGCAAATTAAAACTACAGCATTCGAGCGTTTAACTACAGTTATGGACAAAGATATGTTTAGGCTACTCCATTAATGCATAATTGAATCTGTTTTATGAATTAATAAGGAAAACTTTTATCAAATCTTAACACTTGGAAAGACAGGTAACTAAAGGCTAACAACACTGATCAAACTGGTGTCAACCCAAACAATCAAATAACAAACACACTTACTCAACTGCTAGCACATTCAACCTAAAGCATGCATAATGAAAAAATCCTAAAAGATTTACTAAACTTTGGTCTTCTTTTCCACCAATGTACATGCAACATAACTTATCACGCAGACAACACCATAACAAATGAAGGTTGAGCATTAGTTGATGCAGTTGTAGGTTGGCAGTCAACTGAGAGGTTTACTTCCTATGAAGTGTATGACGTCACTCATAGCAGATGAATTTCAGATACCAAGTTGGTGTGAGAATTCTAATGGGCCTGAACTCATGGGTCTTTCTTATACATACTTAGTCTGTGCATGGCACATTGATACACTAGTCCTAGAGCATGGGAGACAATATTTTTGTGTGTTTATGTTATATTGGATTCCATGTTCTAGCCGTTCACAGGAATGTTCTTGGAGATCACACAGTACCTTAACCTAAAAAATGGCCTACGGCTTGATTGGGTCAATATCTCTTAGCATTGACAATAATATTTTCTTTCAGCGTGTTGGGCATTTTGATCCTATAACTCGAACTGACCTCACTGTTGACCAGTTGATTCCAAATCTTGCCATGAAGGAAGTTGTGGATTCATTTTTAACAGAAAATGAGTGGGCATTAGACTACTAGCGTCGATTTTATCATCATAGAAGGGGTTTACTTCAAGTGTCTACGTATGTATTAGTTAATACTTTTTATTCTGGATTCTTAAGGTATCGAATTATGATTTATAAAGATTTTTATGTTTATAATCTCTATACTATACCCTATTTGAATTTTAAAAAAGTCAAACAGCTCCATCATTCCATATTTAAAGATGTAATTGTACTGCATGCAGATGAGCTTCATTTGCTATCCACATGCAATTACTGTTCCATACGCAGCAGTAGGTTAACTACCAGTTTTCTACATATTAAGGAAATTTTTTGACATGGCAGACAAGTTAATACTGTACAGTAAATTGATTCGTGATTGCATTAATACTTTTCAGCAAATACACAAACTTTTGTTATGCAAGAGCCAAAAATATAAAGCTGAATGGTTCAACCTTATCAAGATGATACAAATTTCCCTATCTATATAGCCAACTGGTGCTAGGTATGCAATGAAATAGAACCTAGCTGAGAAAACTCATATGCTTACATTTTTTATTCAGTATGAGTTACATTTTTATCTTCCTTTTCACCCTGCAAACTATTTCCACTGGAATGTGAATTTTTTCATGCTTGTATTCTTAATTTTTCTGTATGTAACTAGAATTTGGCTGAAGTATAACTAGATTTGTTTAAGGATATATTTTTAGATGTATTAGTTCTTGCATATTATGTTATATTGACCATTATTTTTATACTGGTAAGACTTTTTTTCCTAATACCTGTACTAGCAAATAGGTAGTAGTACATGTCCTTAAATTTACTGAATTATTTGAAAAGAGTGCATACCTTATTGAAATGTGGTTTAGTTTGGGCCTTTGTCTAATTGAGAATGTTCTGTGGCTAGTCGTTATTTGTAAAAGGAATAAATCATTTTGCTACTGTAGTATTTTGGGACTTTGGATACCCTTGGGCATATGAATAGAATAATTATCAACTCACTGAAACCAATTTTGACACTTAAATAAATGAATCAGTTGAATAGATGATGTTGGGTGTATTTCCTTGTTCTGATCTACATGGACCTTCATTTACATTAGAGTTACAGTATATCCTCAGTTTGTCAACATTCTTTTTATTGGGCTCATAGTATTGCATAAATTTTTGTATTGCATATTAGATATTTTTGCTGTTTTGATTTTCAACATTCTCAATCGGGTGTGAGGTTCCAAATTAAACAGTTCATGTAACTATATAGATGTTTGAAAAGCTTTATGGTCATCACATGACATAATGAGTGTATAAGGTTTTATCTTTTCAAGCCATATAAGAGTAAAAGTTTTGCATGATTTTTGTGATGGGAAGTTTGTAAATTCTTTTTACTCTTAACTTTCAGTAAATTACTAAGTAAGTTATTTGGTGGATACTGCTTTGGGAAGATGCAGTCCATAAGATTGACAAATATCTTATATTGATGTAACAGTGCACAATAGATTCTTTGCAGAAAGTTGAAAATACTTGAACACTTGAAAGTCTTGTTGTTAATGGGGCAGGGTTATGTAGTAAAAAGATTTCCTGTAAAAATAAGCAGATTTATATTCATATTAAATTTATTTCATAGCAAACAAACTACTGCTTTACTATTACCCACACTGCATCCTTTCTGTGATTGGCATGCCCTTTTTACTCAATTCCTGCCCGAATATGCCTAGTACCACATGGCCCTGTTATTTATTATTGGGAGGAAATTCCAATCGTAATATACCAGTTCTCTAATGTAATAAGAAATTTGAGGCTCTTGTAAAACAAGGATAAAAAGTATGCAGTTTATCAGCATACTAAATTTTTTTGATGCTTCATTTCCAGTTTGGTAATTAAGCTATTACAGTATTTTTATTTTTATTATTTCTACAGTTTCTATCAAATTAAGCAGTGGCCGAGGTCACAGTAATGATTTTACCATGTGTCCGTCCACTTGCCTATCAATATAGAATTACTGGGTATGACCAGCTTGTAACAGGTTACCATAAAGAAGCTTTTTTTTTTTATTTGTCACTAACATGTATGTTGAATTTAAGTTTTTGAGAAAAAATTGTACCTCAAATCCTAGTGTTTGTTAGATGTACTCATACATTTCAATTTTTTAATAGATGCCATACCTCAGTGCTATAAATCTTACTGTTTGAATTAAGATGAGCTCTGGATGTTCTTCAAAGCAGAGTATTGCAATAAATGAATTTATTGAACCTATAGTATTACGGATCTGTTCGGTACTTTGTTGCCCATATACTTTGAGTATCAAATACTTGAAATAAATCCAAGATATGTTAAGGCATTGAATATTTGGCTTGCAATAGAAACATTATTTCACATTTGAATGTTTGGCCACCTAATTGAAGAAATTTATTGATGAAAATTTGTGTTTTACTAATGTTTAATCTTGTCTTATATATATCATAATGTTGTACATTATTGGCATGACAAATAATAATGCTGATGTTTTTAGTTTTGTTTATTTTTGAGTCAAAAAAGATCTTTCTCTGACTAGTTAAGAATAATAGAATGATCAAAAGAAATTTATAGAATGTATTTCATATTTAACATAATCTTGACAATAGTGGAATGAATTTGTTGCAATCGCTGTTTCGTACAGTATCAGACAACACCCAACATTTTGGACAAAGGAAATGTGAGATAATATGTAATTCAATAACTTTGACTTTCATGATTTGAAAATATCTTCTGTCTGATGTGGTCCTCATCTGTTATAGTACATCCCAAAAATGGTATTCTGTAGACTTTCTATCTCTTTACTGAATGATGTTTTGTATTTCAAATTTAATTTCACATAGCTCTCTTAAAAGTCTTTGTAACTTTTATTTTAGAAATCTTAGTTTCAGAGGTTGGTTATGTCTTGTGTTCTTAAAAACATGTAAACCCAAACCATAATGATGTATATTTTATGTGGATATTTGATGAATGCATAAAAAGAATACCATTCACAACTGATATAAACCACTACTGTTGTAATGATAGTTAATAATTGAGTATGAGGTACCCTGGCTCTCAAGGATAAATATTTAAGAGAGCCCAGCTGGATGCCAAGCAGCAGCACTGTTCAGATGGATGATCTTAGAAATTAGACTACAATCAAACTCCTGAAGCTCATTGCTAACAACAATACCATTGTGGATATTTACTATGTGCATATGAATATATCAAGAGGAATATTGTAACAAAAAAAAAATCAGAAAAATTTGGATGGAGTCAACTGGACAAATAATAGTGTTTTCTTCAGTGAATAGATATTAAGCCAACAAATTCATTAGCTTCATGACTTTTCTTTATGGAAAGTACCAGACTAGGTGATTGTTATGATTGTATTATTATTATTATTATTATTATTATTATTATTATTATTATTATTATTATAAAACAGTGCACAGAGGCCTTTTATTTTGCTTAACTCTGCCAAGATTTGAAAGAAAAGTGAACAAAACCAGAAAAAGAACACCTGAGCAAGTAAATGAAAGTAGAAAAAACTACAGTAAACAAATAGAGATTTGTATTTAATATACAATGTTTTCAATTAACACTACAGCATCATTTAGACTACTCTTCTGCTCAGCAACTACTATGGTTACCACTACACTTATCCAATCAGTAGTAGATTTTTCAGTTTTGAATGGAAAGCTTTTTCTGCAATTAGTAAGTAAAAGGGCTTGGTTTTATAATGACTTATTTTTTTCTAGGCCCAACATTTTTTTATTATTTTTTTTATAAAAGTTGCCTGTACAATATATACCCTTTATTTAATCTGGTGAGAATCATTTATTTATTCATGTATATTTTAATGAATAATTGTAGTAATGTAGAGTAGTACCTTGGTTTATGAGTTTAATCTGTTCCTGGAATGAGCTTCCAGCCCTAAATGCTCATAAACCAAAACAATTTCTCCCATGAAATAGAAACAGAATTTACTAGATGCATTCTTCACGTCCATAAATACACATACAGTACACATGCTTTTTTAAAATGTTTGTAATGTTATTTGAAGAACAAATTAGAAGCCTTAACAATAGAAATTAATACAAATCAATAATTCACAATAAAAAATAGAAATATATTGACAAATTACCTCACTCTCTACCTTTGAGGAGAGTCGTGTCTGGTGTGAGGGGGACAAGAGGAGAAGAAAGGGGTTACTGCCTTGAAGGAAACTCTCCCTCCATGAGCATTTCTGGTAAAATATAAAGATTTCTCTCTCTTGAACACATTCACTATCACTAACTGAATCACTTTTTGCACGTTTTATGGACACTTAGTAGTCTTATTTTTCTACACATCCAATTTTGACAAGGAAACCATGTAGAGGAGACTGCTTTTGCCTTTTCTTTAAAAGGGCATGATATTGGGTAAAAATCTCATTAACACCGTTAACACTGCGTGTGGCCACCGCATGACTGATTTCATTCTAATCTCATTAGTAATTGTCCACAAAAAATGCTCATATGGAGGGATATGTTTACTCACAGACTGATACAATTCTCATATACAGTACATATCTATACAACAATATTTTTTTGTGAATACTGTATAAAGTTTTCAGAAGATAGATATTGTTTTAATGAGAAAAAGGTGTGACATTTTATTGGATTCTGAGTTTCTTCGTTATTCAAGTTTTAATGTTCTTACGATGCATATGTTTTAGAGAAGATTTAATTTTTAACGATCACAGATTTTTATGATAACTAAAAGAATGTTTGGAAGATTGAAAGACGTGCACGTGTTTAGGGGTATGGCTAACGGTATGTCTGATCATTTTTTGGTGGAAGGAAAATTAGTTGTAGCAAAAGAGTGGGGGAATAGAGTAGGTGGATGTAAAAGGGAGCTAGTGAGGGTTGAAGAGCTAATAAAACCGGGGGTAAAAAGTAAATATCAGGAAAGGTTGAAAATGGCATATGACGAGGTGAGAGTAAGAGAAACTGGTAATTTAGAGGAGGAGTGGAAGTTAGCAAAAGAAAATTTTGTTGGGATTGCAAGTGATGTATGTGGCAAGAAGGTTGTTGGAGGCAGCATGAGGAAGGGCAGTGAATGGTGGAATGAAGGAGTGAAGGTAAAAGTGGAAGAGAAAAAGAGGGCTTTTGAAGAATGGCTGCAGAGTAATAGTATAGAGAAGTATGAAAAATATAGAGAGCAAAAGGTGGAAGTAAAGCGCAAGGTACGTGAGGCAAAGAGGGCAGCTGACCTGAGGTGGGGTCAGGGACTGGGTCAGTCATATGAAGAGAATAAGAAGAAGTTTTGGAAAGAAGTGAAGAGAGTAAGGAAGGCCGGCGCAAGAATTGAAGAGACAGTGAAAGATGGAAATGGAAGGTTGTTAAAAGGAGAGGAGGCAAGGAAAAGGTGGGCGGAATATTTTGAAAGTTTGCTGAATGTTGAGGATGATAGGGAGGCAGATATAATTGCGGTTCCAGGTGTTGAGGTGCCAGTGATGGGAGATGAGAATGAGAGAGAGATTACAATAGAGGAAGTGAGGAGAGCACTAGATGAAACGAGAGTAGGAAAAGCATCGGGTATGGATGGTGTGAAAGCCGAGATGTTGAAGGAAGGGGGTGTGACTGTACTTGAATGGTTGGTGAGATTGTTTAATGTGTGTTTTGTGTTGTCAATGGTACCAGTAGATTGGGTCTGTGCATGTATTGTACCACTATATAAGGGTAAGGGAGATGTGCATGAGTGTTGTAATTCAAGAGGTATTAGTTTGTTGAGTGTAGTTGGAAAAGTGTATGGTAGAATACTGATTAATAGGATTAAGGATAAAACAGAGGATGCAATCTTGGAAGTACAGGGTGGTTTTAGAAGAGGTAGGGGTTGTATGAATCAGATTTTTACAGTTAGGCAGATATGCGAGAAATATTTAGCAAAAGGTAAGGAGGTGTATGTTGCGTTTATGGATCTGGAGAAAGCATATGATAGAGTTGATAGGGAAGCAATGTGGAATGTGATGAGGTTTAGGGAAGCAATGTGGAATGTGATGAGGTTATATGGAGTTGGTGGAAGGTTGTTGCAAGCAGTGAAAAGTTTCTACACAGGTAGTAAAGCATGTGTTAGAATAGGAAATGAGGTGAGCGATTGGTTTCCGGTGAGAGTGGGGCTGAGACAGGGATGTGTGATGTCGCCGTGGTTGTTTAACTTGTATGTTGATGGAGTGGTGAGAGAGGTGAATGCTAGAGTGCTTGGACGAGGATTAAAACTGGTAGGCGAGAATGATCATGAATGGGAGGTAAATCAGTTGTTGTTTGCGGATGATACTGTACTGGTAGCAGACACAGAAGAGAAGCTTGACCGACTAGTGACAGAATTTGGAAGGGTGTGTGAGAGAAGGAAGTTGAGAGTTAATGTGGGTAAGAGTAAGGTTATGAGATGTACGAGAAGGGAAGGTGGTGCAAGGTTGAATGTCATGTTGAATGGAGAGTTACTTGAGGAGGTGGATCAGTTTAAGTACTTGGGGTCTGTTGTTGCAGCAAATGGTGGAGTGGAAGCAGATGTACGTCAGAGAGTGAATGAAGGTTGCAAAGTGTTGGGGGCAGTTAAGGGAGTAGTAAAAAATAGAGGATTGGGCATGAATGTAAAGAGAGTTCTATATGAGAAAGTGATTGTACCAACTGTGATGTATGGATCGGAGTTGTGGGGAATGAAAGTGATGGAGAGACAGAAATTGAATGTGTTTGAGATGAAGTGTCTGAGGAGTATGGCTGGTGTATCTCGAGTAGATAGGGTTAGGAACGAAGTGGTGAGGGTGAGAACGGGTGTAAGAAATGAGTTAGCGGCTAGAGTGGATATGAATGTGTTGAGGTTGTTTGGCCATGTTGAGAGAATGGAAAATGGCTGTCTGCTAAAGAAGGTGATGAATGCAAGAGTTGATGGGAGAAGTACAAGAGGAAGGCCAAGGTTTGGGTGGATGGATGGTGTGAAGAAAGCTCTGGGTGATAGGAGGATAGATGTGAGAGAGGCAAGAGAGCGTGCTAGAAATAGGAATGAATGGCGAGCGATTGTGACGCAGTTCCGGTAGGCCCTGCTGCTTCCTCCGGTGCCTTAGATGACCGCGGAGGTAGCAGCAGTAGGGGACTCAGCAGTATGAAGCTTCATCTGTGGTGGAAATGTGGGAGGTTGGGCTGTGGCACCCTAGCAGTACCAGCTGAACTCGGCTGAGTCCCTGGTTAGGCTGGAGGAACGTAGAGAGTAGAGGTCCCCTTTTTGTTTTGTTCTTGTTGTTGTCGGCTACCCCCCAAAATTGGGGGAAGTGCCTTTGGTATATGTATGTATGTACAGATTTTTATCTATTTTTTATTTGTTTTTTTTTTATTTATTAGATTTAATATACACTATATATTTTATCTTTCCCAAATTATTTGGGCCAGCTGAGCAAAAGTCAAGCTTGACTTCTTGGGCTGGTAAATTTCATCATTTTAATAAGTAGTAATTGTATACCGATTTAAATTTCTATGCTCGTATACCGATTTGCTTGCATTATGAATTATTCGTAAACCAAGATAATACTGTACAGTACCTACTAAACTTCCTAATTACTTAAATATTATTACTTAAATATTTTCTATAGACCAGCTAGTAGTATAATATAAGGATGTGGTCTCCTGTCTCTTTTTTAGATAAAATAAATTGACTTAGAATTACATGCTTTCTTTGATATATAAATATACTGTATGCTTTACATTTACTTTCATTTTAATTAAATATTTTTAATATCATTATAGTTATGTTCTTTACTGCCATACAATTCTATCTGATGTATTTCATATTTTTTGTCTTTTTTGTTAGACAGTTCTGAATCTGTGTTTTTAAAAAAAAAATTTCCTGAAAGACCCAGTCTTTCTGGAGCTCATTAGCTTTACTTATGAGTCAATAATGAAGTGTCAAAATAATGTAGATACGTGTATTCTCGGTGCTTCCATCACTGTTGTTATTGCCATGAAGTATGAATTAATTCCTTTTTTTCTACTGTAAAAAAGTACAATATACTATATGAAATGTTATAGTAAATGCAGCATCAAGAGAATTTCACAATGCACAACAAAACTTTTTTTCATTTGTCTTTTAAAAGACGTCAAATTCATGTTTAGTTAGGTCACTAAATTTGCTCAAGTAATTTTTCATAGTTGATTTGTTGTGTACAAAATGTCTGATTACTGTACTAGGAATTTCATAAAAGAAAAATTTATTTCTCTATAAGATGAAACTTTAAAATTAAAATACCATAATTATCATCCGATAACTTGAATGTGTTATCTATCTTTTGAGAGGTTTAATTATTAGATAGCAGTCCACAACTTACACGGGAGTTACATTCCTGTTCAATCATTTAAAGCTGATGTATATTGAGTAATGGTATGTGTTATTTTTCATGTTTACAGTACTTTATGCATTACTTATTATATTACATTTGTCAGTGTTATTTATTTCATATACTTGCTGTAATTGTTAGATTTTTTTTCATTTATGTACAGTACTGGTACCTCCTTTTTTGTTAGATTTTGTGAAAATCATTTTTTATATGTCTAGAATATTTTGTTTCAACTTCAGCTGTAAAATTTCTGTCGTAAATGTGGATTTAAGCTGGGAAGAATTTACCTCATTTAAGTTGGTTTCATATAGCAGAGCTGGAGATGCTCACAAATCTTTATAGCATGTTGAATATTAACAAACAGTTGGTTTTATGAATTTGGTCCCTGTTAAGAGAATCTGTAATATATATCTTACTCCATGCTCTCTTTCAGCTTAACAACTTAGTGAATTTGCAAAGATGCACACGATCCTTAAGTTGTTAATGTTGGTGTTTTTTTTTTCATATATATATACTTAAAACATGCATCTTGAACACAGTTGGAATCCATAAGATTTCAAGTTACTCAGTAATATCCTCCTGAAACAAAGTAAAACTGTTTGCTATCTGAAATTCTTTTACACATGTTTTTCTGCAATAACTTACATTGTTTGGTCTGGTTTATCTTTGTCGTAAGTATGCATACACATTTTTTAACTTACACTACTCTATAACTAAATATTTTCTGTTTGGTGATGTGCTATGGATTGGCTAACATATTCATATTATGAATATTTTTATGGCAGCAGAGTATCATTCATTAAGTTCTTAAATAGTAATTCATAGCAGTTCCCTAAAATAATGCTGCTGTTTCAAACATAAAATATATAATCTCCTCTGTTAGTTGTCTTACAGCTTGTAGAAAATGTATTATATAACCTATAGAAAAATAATAAAATAAATATGCATTAAAATATACACCTGATGTTCAAGTAAAATATTGGTAATCCTTTTGCTGTGCCCCCTGAAAAGGGCAAATATAGTGTCTTTCACTAGAAAATGCAGTTGTTCCTCAGATAACAAGTTAGTTATATTTGTCTTGTCTCAGCAGACTTATTGTGCCCTCAAGAAGGGCGAATTGTAGCGTCTTTCCCAAGCATATGCAGTTGGTCCTCGGATAACAAATTACAGTAGTTATATTTGTCTTGGTCTAAACAGACTGTCTTTTGATAGTGTTTGTCAAGGCATGGGTCTTTAGCCATTATTTAGTTAGTTTACTCTAAAAATTATCTCATAGAACCCTGTAACTCTTGCATGAAGTGCAAGGACCACCCTGCAATATTGTCCTCAATCCTTTAGTTAATTGGTAGTTTATAAGATCTGCCAAGCTTATAACAGCTCATTTCAAGTAAATACAATAAAGATGCTTAAGATAATTTGGTGTTGTAGTTCTTGAAGTACTGATTGCTGGATTGCAACTAATACAGCTGGATAAGGGGTAATTACCATACTATATTTTTTACTACTATATTAGGTGAAAATTTTTAACAGTTTAGAAGTGGATAGCAAAATTTAGTTTTCTGATCTCAGGATTTTCAATTCAGTTTTGGGAATTTTTCATTTAACATGCCAGATGGAAATGGCCAGATTGAAACTACTGTATTTAGAAATACTGTAGTTTTTTTTATATCATCCAAACAGCATCATAATGAATATGGTTTTCTATATTTTATACAGGAAAATACTGTACCATGATAATCATGTCTAATAATGTAAATAGTTTATTTACAAGTAATATATTGTAAACTTTCAAAATGTTTACTTTTGTATTTATTGTAGCGTAGAGGATGTTTTTGGGGCTTCATTGAGGTCATTTACTTCGAGTTACCACAGTATATTAGAATTTTATTTTAGTGTGGTGCAGATCAATATTCTAACAGGTTACATGTAGATTTTCTCAGTTACTAATGTGAAACGCAACACATTTAAAAGTTCATTTTGGAAATATAAACAGTAAGCTTCCTGGGGGAAAGTAAACTCATTCAGATATTTTGCTTTGAAGGAAATTTTAATATTTTCCATATACATTTTAAAGTTGAATGCCCTGACAAGACATTTTATTTGTTTATCCAGTATTTTTAAATGTGTACAGGTTTACCCTGTATCAGTAACACTTTTGCAATGACATTATCTTACATTTCTGTAGTGCATTTTATTTATTTAGTATGCAGGAGTGTGGAATTAGTGTTTTGTTTTGTTTTCTCATTTCTTAACTTGTGAGATCATTTACTTAATTTGGTTTGCTTTCAGGGAAAAAATGAACACATTTACAGTAAGAACTGACCCACTCAAAAGAGCTAGAATCTTAGGTCTAGTTAAATTATAAGTTTTTCTTTCTGAAATATTGATATTTCCTTGCTTCTAGCCATAAAGGGTTACATTTCAGCAGCAACTAACAGCTTTAGATGTCTGGAACATTGCCTTGTTACATCAACTCTTCACATCTATGAAGTTGGGCTGTGACACAGAAAATAGAGGAAAGATGACTGCTTTACAGTCCAACAACACTTTTCATATACCTAGAGGTTATAAAGACTACCTCTCAGGGCATTTACTTTGAGATAAGGTAGAGACAAGAGACTTCTGTCTGCCAAATAAAGATATCTGGATGAATTTGCTTTCTCCTTGAAGGATATTGATGTTCTACCCAAAAATCTCCTTTTTACATATTCAGTCCAGTACTGGGATAGTGCAATGTTTAGCCATTTTATAACCAGTGTACTGGACATGGTTTATTACCGAGGGATAAAATCTGGGAGGACCCATTTTCAGGTGAAACAGATATTGGTTTATCAATAGTTTCAAGTTTTTCTTTTCAACTATTGGCATTTTAAACATGACATATATGCTTGTCAAAATATGAGATATATGTCCTCACCAAAATGTGAGAGATTATTTGTCATTAAATAATTTAAAACGAAGGTAAATAATAATAGCTTACAATACTGGGAGAGCAAACTACAAAAATTACCATAGCTTTTAATTGGTTCCTCCCTGAATTTAGCCTTCAAGAGATTTTGCACACTATACTGTAAGGTTAAGGTTGTTGTCACATTTTTCAAAACTCTTCATGTTAAAAGAATTTTTAAATTGGTGACAGTTACAAGTTTTTAATTTCAGGAATCTCATAGGTCAAATTGTTTATTTTAAAAGACCTTGTGATGTGAATAAGCTCATAAGTCAAATTATGAGTTAAGTCTTTGTCATGTGAATAAAATTTGGGCAGTACTGTAGTTTTTGTTTTCTTATATTACAACTATGAAATAAAGGAAAATTCATATTCATATAAAGTCTTTAATCCTCAATAAACTTTTTTTCCAATGGTAATGTAATAAATACAATAAGAAGGTAGGATACTTTATACATATCTACATTAGTGAAGGACTGGTTTTATCAATTGTTCATCTTGTCTACTTCTAAACTATTTTCATGAGAGAAAAAAAGTTACTTTGACAAATAAGACCTTTTAATTTTAAAATAATCATTTTATACATAAAACTTCCATCACTGTCATTCACATTTTTCTATACTCTGAAGATATAAATTTAAAGTGTTGCAATTGGTCTCACCCTCCTTGTAGTACACTTAACCTACTACAAGCAAGTCTCCTTGGAATTCATAGGGAGGAATTTCCAGATTGAGGGGTGCTGGTCCTTTTCGAATACGTCCAGCCCCGTCGTAGTGAGAACCGTGGCATGGGCAGTAATATCCACCAAAATCACCTGTTATCAGAAAATACAAAATATAGTTTTAACAAGAATGTACAAAAAAAAATATATATTTTGACTCGTTCCAAGTGTTAGTAGCATCATGCAAGATTAGTTTTATAAATCTATCAGATTTGTAATGAGGAAATTAAACTTTGATGATAAAATTATTAAACCTTTTTCTCAAGGATACCATTTTCATTTTTATTACACTAACAGGCAAACAGTGATACCAAATCCACATGGATAGCGAGAATGAGGATTTATGACATCAGAAGAGGGAAAACCAAAGGCAAGGATCTGGCAACAAACAGTGCTACCAGATAGTTTGTAGTCCATAACCTCTATTTGTTCAGTGGAAACCAATTTACCAAGGATACTAATCACTAGGAGGTACTCAAAGAAAAGTGCCTATGGGCCACATTCCACCTTAGACATTAACCCTTTTACCCCCAAAGGACGTACTGGTACGTTTCACAAAACTCATCCCTTTACCCCCATGGACGTACCAGTACGTCCTTGCAAAAAAAGGCTATAAAAATTTCATATTTTTGATAATTTTTTGAGAAAATTCAGGCATTTTCCAAGAGAATGAGACCAACCTGACCTCTCTAGGACAAAAATTAAAACTGTTAGAGCAATTTAAAAAAAATATACTGCAAAATGTGCTGGGGAAAAAATAACCCCTTGGGGGTTACGGGTTGGAAATTTTCAAAGAGCCTGGGGGTAAAAGGGTTAAGCTACCATATTTTATAAAACATCCTTATGACAATTCAAAACACGTAATTATTTCTGCCAACCTTATTTCTATAAAGTTTTCTGTCGCTTATGAAAAAAAAATACATTTACAGCATTTTTTTTTTAATTTTAATATGAATTCACAAAAAAATTATTAATCATATTTCGAGTATATAACAAATCAAATCAATACAGGTTTGGATACACAAACAAACATCCTTACCATTATTGAAGAAACTAAACATTCTTTAAAGTACTAAAGTTGGGTTGGCAATAGGATAAAGAGAGAGAGAATATGTTACAACCTTGTCTGATTGTATCTATAGCCTCTTTTAACAACATATTCTTTAGCAGTGTAATTCTGTACTGCTGTTCTTGATCTATTTATAAATACATAAAACAATATAAATACGTAAAACGAATGTCGAGTAGAACTGAACATAACTTGTCATTATATTATGTATCTTAAAACAAAATTTTTAAAAAGGGCCATTTTTTATTTCTTTTACATATAGTTATTAGATTATCAATATTGTTATAATATCCACCAAAATCTTACTGTTCAAGTGCCAGAATACAAGGATAAATTTGGTAATATAAATAAAAAATATTTGAAATCACTTTACTACTATTACTATTATTATTACTTGCTAAGTTTCAGCCATATTTGGTAAAGCAGGCTGCTATAAGCCCATGGGATCCAACAGGGGAAAATTGACGTGAGGAAAGGAAATAAATAAATTCTAAGAGAAATAATAAATAAACGATTGAAATATTTCAAAAAAAGTATCAATATTGAAATAAATTTTTCATTTATAAACAATAAAAATTCAAAAAAATTAGATGAGAAATTAAGATGGAATAGTGTGCCCGTGTGTACCATCAACCAAGAGAACTCTACCCCTAGACCGTGAAGGAAATTGGTATTCAACTTAATTATCTACAATGCTCTTAAGTGAGAAAAAATATGACTAAGGCTAGTTTACGGCACAACACACCAACAACTACTGGCTACATAACATTCAATTATATTGTTTTATAAATGTTTTATAAAAAGTGATGAAAAATACTTTTTTGAAATTTATAAACAGACAAGATTTTAAATCTACAAGATTTATCTAGTAGCCTTCTCATTTATTGAAAGATGTCATGCAACCACCATCCTCAGTAAAAATAAAAATGATAGTGTTGTTAGCATCAGTTTACCTTAGGGTCAATGTTGTTTGCTAACCTACTAACTATGCAAAGGCTATCTGTCCAGGAACCATACAAGCACAATTAGTTTTTTATAGTTCAAGGATAAAAAGGTGAAGTGCTACAGCAGAACAGCTCTTCACTTTTTCTTTTCTTGGATGACATTTTATTTCCTGGTTCCCTCTTAGCTGTAAATTTTGTGAGGGGTAAAGAAAACTTTACTGGGTAACAATGTAACAAGCCATGTTGAGAATTTCTTGTTACTATCTCTACTTCATAAGATTTATGTCTGATCTTCCTGTTATAGGGTTAAAAATTAAATTAGTTCCCTACATTCTCTTCAATCTTGGATTCATCTTGCTGAACTACCATCAGATCTAGGTCTTCATCTATCAGCTTTTTCCACAACTTCCTGGGCCTTGATACCTTTTTTACCTGCAGCAACAAAATCATCTACACTTCCTGATGAGTATGATTTCATAGTCTCCAGCCTTTTGCTAAATGCTTATGCATGGGTAACTATTTCCCAGTCAAGTGAGAGTTTCTAAGCTTATCAAATGTTTTCATCAACAATTTGACATAGGTGGTTGTGGAAAGGTCAACCTACAAGAATAGACTGCACTGTTTTAAACAGTATTGGAAACATCCACGTTCTTTGCAATCAGAAACACATGTACTTTAGTAACATCTGCAAGCACCAAAGTATGCCATGCTCTTTGCTATAAGAAAAGGATATTCACAAGACTTGATAAAAAAAATTTTACCACAGCAATTGTTACCCAGAGCCTTTTTTATTAACTGCCGTGTCCGAGACCATAGCAGGTCAAACTCTATTTATCTCACTTCAATTGACTGTTACTTCTGTAGAATGGCATCACAACAACATTGTCTACCAACACCCAAAAATAATTTGCTATAAAAACCTACACAAATGCTTAAATTAGCTACTGCAATCTGTCTACAGCATAGGGGACATGAGGGTTTGTCATCCACCACAAAGCGTATAAAAGAAAACTTATTTAGCTTGGAATACCCAACTATCTAGTCTCAAAAACATATAAGAGATTAAATTTTAATTGTCCTCTTTACACTCCTTAAAAAATACATTTAATTCAGATATGTCTACTTACCAGCATCTGCAATTGGCACACAACCAAGATGTGTGCATACACCCAAGACAACCAACCATTTGGAATCAGGGCACCGCTGCTCATCTGTTTCTGGATCACGAAGTGAGGCAACATCGACAGCACCTTCTGTGGCTATTTCATCATCTGTCCTGTAAACAACATGAGTAATGATAATTAATATACATTAATAGTTACTCTAATTTTTGGGGCTGAAATATTACATGAGCTCATGTCTGGCAGAATTCCAAGCAATAATACAACCACCATACCAAAAGATTTTTCATACAAGGAATTTAAGTGTCCTCATTGGATGAGGAGGTACAACAAAATGCATATCCATACGTTTACAAGGTGGTATTTTATCCATAAGTTTAAGTTGGTATTTTTAGTAACATTTAGCACCCTATCAAACTGGAGAAGAGATGACGTTAGAGTGGTTAAGTTTACAGTAACCAGCCACCATATAAAACAAATGCATTTTGAGAGTGCATTTGGAAGCTGGAGAGCTAGCTAGTCCAACATCATTGAGTTAGACAACTCATAACCCAACCGCAACTCCCAACCCTCCACTGTTTTCATTCAGCTAATCCTGTTATTGCTAGCTAACAAGGCTATGATCATAACCAGAATTCCTGCATTTAGATATTAATTGAATTAGTATTCTGTAACCTATAAATTAGCTTTCTTCACATTTTATCAACCAACAATTAAGTTTTCAATCAACTGAATGCCCAAACTCTAGCAAGTGTCTGCATATACTAACTGACATGGGCAACAGCCATATCAAGATTTCCTACATTTATTTATTCAGGTTTAAAAAGTTTTAAAAAGTGATTAATTTGCACCACATTTCATTACCCTTTTAATAACCCTCCATTTAAAGGCTTTTCTTGCATTATTACTGCAAATGTATGTATTCTTCATATGTAGGCAGTAGAGTTAAACAATGCAGCATTTATTCTTACCTATTTATTGTATATTTCCCATTTAATAACTTCTTGCCTTTATGGAGAGTACAGGTAAACTGTATTTGAAGATAACTTAGAAGAATGATTTTATTCTATATAAAAAGGTTGACATCCAAAAGCTACGCTAGTAGCATTATCAACATGATAATGAATCGTCTAGTATCATAAATATTAGCTGTAGTACACCATGAACTTTTAATTTCCCCTAAAAAATATTGAGAAGCAAAATTTTTTTTGTGTAGAAACAAATTATAATCAAGAAGTTTTAACGAGAATAAGCTTGAAAAACAATCTCAAGTAAATGCTGCATAAAGTTAGAAAACATTTTCATTTCCCCTTTTCTCATTACTGCAATGTTCTCAAGGTGTGAATGACAATGACTAGTATTAATCAATAAAATACAATACTATTTATAAGAAATATCCCTACTGTTTTTTTGTAAATGGCTAGTCTATCTAACCATTTTGTAACTAATTACAGAACAAATTATTAATATTCAGTATAATAGTTTCTTTAGCCTTTTAAAAAGTAAAAATAAAACTCAGAATTAAACAATAGTAGTAAAAGTATTAAGAAATGATCAAATCTTTGGACTTTAAATTAAAAAGAATATATGGGAACATTGCCAATGACAACTGAATGTCAGCTGACCAGTACATGTGCAAAGACACAAGAAAATATATTTGGACTTTAATTTTAAATGTAAACTAATATTCTATTATTTCATGGGTTCATAATTGATTTATAGATTATTTTAAGGTACCCTTTACTTAATATTATTCTTTTATTAAATACATTTTAAATGAAACTAGCACATTCCAAAATTCCTTACTTTCCGACATGTTCCTATTTTGAGACTAGGCATATCCACCCTCCTACAATTGGGTCTGGATGTCACTAATATAGTGTGTGTTGTCGTAGGCCTGACTAGATAGACCTGGTGGTGTTTTATTCCAATCTCCTCTGTTATGGGTATTGGGAGGATATGTAAAAGCTAAGTAAAGCAGGAATTTTGGAAATTCTTCCTAATTTGGGAGGATATGTAAAAGTTAAGTAAAGCAGGAATTTTGGAAATTCTTGCTAATTTGGGAGGATATGTAAAAGCTAAGTAAAGCAGGAATTTTGGAAATTCTTCCTAATTAGAACATATTTAAAACCTGGTTACGCTCACATGTGTAAGGACCTTTCCCATGGATAGGTGAACCAAGTGGTTGTACAAGGGGTCTGTGGACTGTTACCAGTGTTCTGTCCTGGTATAACGTGTTTTTATTTAAATTACTTCTATTACAGATGAACAAAATAAAGCTTAACTGCAGCCGAGTAGGATGTTATAACCAGCTAACCCTAAATGGTGTCAGGAGTGTTGTCTGGTGCATATAGAATGTTCTGCTGATTAGGGGAGGACTTGGGAGACTGAAAGATGCTATCCTAGAGGCAGAACATCATAGAGCCATGGAAATTTTCCTTTCTGTATGGGTGAAAGGATTTTCTAGAATCATGGGTTCTGCAGAGCATTTACCCCGCAAGTAACTTCAAGATCTAATTGGTATCGATATTCCAAATTCAGCAGTTAGGGGTTTCAAAAATGGGGCCTTAGTGGACCAGGCCCCTTTTTAGGTTGACTTTGGATCCAAGGATGACACCTTATTACTGGGTTCTCCAGAGGAACCCATGACTTGTGCAGAGAAATATCATGATTGCTCAATTACAAAGGGTCTGTGGGACAGTACCCCTTTGCTTGTAGACATGAATTACGAAGTTGGAGTTGACCTTTAATGCTACCAAGTGACTTATCCCACTGAGAAGATAGCTAACTCATTGCTTGGACTTCCAGTTTGCTAGAAAGAATGTGTTATTTCCATGAACTACTTCCTTGAGGTGTTCATGTACTCTAGGTGTGCCTTCATCTGTCAACTTTCAAAGCAATTAAGAGGAGTGCATCCTGAATTATCACTCTTATCTTTATTATTTTGAGTTAATTTACAGTACCCTCATCATTAACACATCTCGTATAATCAACAATTTTAATTCACTTTCAGGGAACTATCTCAAATCAGTAATTAACTCAGGATCCCCTGAAGAGAAAATAGTCAATTAGCCATGAAGCATGAGCTTCCCATGCTGCCTATTCCACTGAAACCATTAGGTAGGAAAATTTCTAGTAGCTTAACAGTGGTGCTTCCAATTGCTGCTACAGGAGCCTGTATAGAATGAGTTATACAATGATGAGGAAAGTTTCAGGACATTGTTACTGACCAATTTGAAATTCTTGGTAGCGAGTGTGAACGTGCTACAGTACTTTCCTCCATTTTCTGATACAATTGTTCAATGTATCAACATAATCTAGTCTTCTATTTCTGCATGGCCATGTCGCTGGGCTACCAACTGAAAATGATTCTAAGCTCATTGCAAAAGGAGGTGAACTATCTCAGACTTGGAAAAAAATTCTCCTAGATGGAGATAAGACAAGCTAATTGTCAAGAAAAATCAAGGGGAGTCTTAATCAAGTAGGTACCAGAAAGGTAACCGTGAATGCCTGAGGCGATAGGCAGTCTGAAGCACTGGTTTTGAAGTAACAACCAAAGCCTAGTAGATAAGATAATTCTGACGGATCAAAGTGATGGTATCTAGTTGTGTTATCTTTCTGGTTTACCGAGTGCAAGCAGTCTTCTTTTTCATAACAAGACGTAGGACACTTGACGTCTTTCTTTTAGATGGAAAGAGGGCCGGTCACAGCGACCCAATTAACGGTGACCAAAGAGTTGACTGTGAAGACTTGGAGTACCCTCTGCAAGACTTTGCATGCATTCTTCTCCCTTATAATCCTTTGAAATTCCAATGCCGACTTGTACGGTGACTACGGTGTCAATAAGGTCCTTTCCTTTCGCCTTTTTTGTGAATGTTGAGTTCCGATTTGAGGCAAAGTACATAACTGCACCCAACCAAAGGTGGAACGAGAAGCTGATGGGCTAATCCTGGCAACAGCTTCCAAGGCAGAAAACTCCCGGCCCAAAAATCACGTGTCCCTGTGCCCGAGTCTTACGTCGGGTCACTGTCGCCAGTGCTGCAATCGCTGAATCAATGGAGTGAAGTGATGGATTCGCCAAAGGGTCTCTGGAACATCCTAAGGCAGGGAAGTGAAGATGGCAACTACTTATGTCCTGTCACACAGTCTTCATATTTGATCTCATACAAGACCTACCACTGGTCACGCTCCTGTACCAAGTGCCGAAAAGCCTTCCCAATGGTAGTTTGGTAGTGTATTACTTCTTCCACAATACCATGCAGATGGATTGGTTGATGTCTTTTGAGACTCTGTGCTTCAGGTAGGACTTTCCAACACTATGCAATCATCATTACGCACTGCTCAGTCTCCTGAGGAGAGAGAAGTTGATCATCCAGGAAGTGAAAAGGGCGGCACCCTTTATTCCTATTGGTATTGCGAGAGTGTATTCTAGCAAGAACTGAGCACAGATAGTAGGTACTCGAGTCCCCTACTCGGGGATGGGTACGTTATCGGTATGCATTTTCTTACCACCCAAAAGAAACTAAAATGTATTGGGATCTATTCGCTGAAAGGAACATTCTTGGCATCGCACTGTATCTCTCACAAGGATAGAAATGCTAAGTCCTGCATATGCAACTAATATCAATCAAACTTCCTGGACTTCTTTGATGACATTTAATTGTTTTACTAAAGGTTCCTCACTCCCCTAGGACACTTGCTAGTCAGTTCGTCAACAGAACAGGGCAATCAAATACTTGTCCTTGATAGGGGAGGATCTTTGCCGAAGACTGTGAGAGCACAATGTGGCCTTTTATTACTTGTATGAGGGTTGAAATCAGACCTGAGACTTAACTTTTTCCAATTCCTATTGGGCGAATTAGAAGAATTTGATGCCTGGTAAACTTTTGGGCAGGGAAGGATCCCATGCCAGGACTGCTTTCTAAATATGGGAAGATCTAGGTCGAGGAAGAGTTTTGGCACGTCAGATCTCAAACATTTCTGGTCTGGTAGTGCAGGGAAGGAACATGAGGTGTACCAGTTCCCTGGCAACTCAAAAGGAACAATTACCCGAAAAAGGTTTAAATTCACATTGCTGGGTTTCCCATCATGTGGTTCCTAATCACAGCTGCCAATTGTATGGTTCCCAATTGCGGCTGCCAATTGTAGGGTTCCCGATGCAAACACATAGCTGAATCCATGGGAACAATGATCATTGAGAACTAGCGAAAAGAGACTTGTCGTGCCAGGAGAGAATACAATCAGAACATTACCATGAACAGTCTCAACTTATTAAAGGAAAGAGCTTGTGGCTCATACAGGGGAATGATGAGAATGATCTTAGGTTCCTTTTCAACCAGTATAAAGCAGATGCCATTAGCACTGTGACTAGTAAGTCAAAGAACAGACACAAGGTGTTCAATTACATAGAATCCAACAATCAAAATAAATACCTGAACAGTGTGCCAAAACGTACTCTCATGGAAGGGAATGTAACATACATAACTTATCCATAAGCATAAGAAACGAGAACGTACTAGGATCATCTCCCCGAGCAGTATGTACTATGGGATCCCGAGGTAGTGGTAACAGTGATAACGTTATACATACATACTTGTTGGGGGAGGGAGGAATAATAATAACCTTGAACAGAACAAATGGAAAAACTAAGATTAAAGGAAAGAAAGTTTTAGTCTAAACACCCTAATAAAGATATGTTTTTAGTGTGCACTATGGGATCCAGGGTTAGTGGTAACAATGGTAATCTTATTTGGAAAATAATAAGATTAATCAAAAGAAAATTTTTCAGTCTATACACCCTAATAGAGACCTCATAAGCCTTTCATGGAATAAACTCATCCACTAATAACATCCAAGAGATGACTACCAAATGACCACTACCCAACACAATGGGATAGTACCACTATGATTTGAGTGGCTCAAGTTTAAGCCAAACCTGCTTGATGGGACTGAGTAGATTTCAAGAATACAATCATCCCCATTTGAATCATAGTAGCAGTAGTTGGCAACAGTACCACAGCTCCCAAAATTGGTTTAGTAAAAAAAAAAACCTTGTATCCTAGCAATGTTATCCTTTTCCACAAATCTAGACAGTGAAAAAAGGAAAAGAGGTTAGGCAGTACGATGGGAGACCGTTGATAAAACATGAAGGAGGTTGAAATAATATGCAATAGAAAAATCATAAAATTTTTTAGTTAACAAGGACAAATCTGATTCTCAAATTCAAGAGCCCTCTTACCTGTAACAAGGCTTCAACACTGAAATGACATATGGTGTTGGGGTATAGTGACAATGTCAAGGTATCTCGTTAAGAGGGACTTGTGCTTTGTCTCCCCTGGCTTGAGACCAAGCACTGGTAGCCCTCCTTTACATTGGGACTGAAACACCTTCCAATCAGGAGGGTTGGTAAAAAATCATGTAAAGAATCAGTCGATGCCTCGAGAAAGACTGATAGAACAGACATCCTTTGCTTCATCGAATCCTTCCCATCATGTATATCATCGAGTGCGAAAACTTTTCAACATCCATGGGGCAACTCTTGGTACTGCACTGATTTTCTCGCAGGGAGAGAAACAGTATGAGTTACACGGATGTGACTCCTATCGATCAGACTTCTTGGACTACTTTGATGAAGTCTTTCCAAAATAGCAGTGAAAACTTGGCAAAAATGAGGCAATGGAGGAAAGAGAACTTGAAGTTTACCTTCTCTGGAATTGTGCAGACCAATGAAGAAGCTCTCACGAGGATAAAGATCATAACAGAACAACCAAGGGAATACGTCCTAACCACATTCCAGGATAGGCAGACACTGAAGGAAAGGATGCCTCCCATCTCCTTTACATTAAGCGGTAAAGGAATTCTTCCAACAGCAACAGCTATGTCCAAGAAAAACTTCTTAAGATTCATGTCGTCATTGTCGAAGTATGACCACACTCTACGGATTGAAAAACAACCCGACCAGAACAAGTATGTTTGAGTTTGATAAGAGTAGATAGCACAGAAAACTGTCCGACTATTACAATTATCAAGAAACACTGCTTAACCTTGGCTTCTTCCATTAATATCCCTTAAACATGGCAGTCTGTAAGATCATTTATTCAATCTGAAAGAAAATTATTAAAACAATCAGAATTGGGCACTGAGGAGCACATCTCTACTATCCAGCGGCCATAGTCAAAGTCCAGGTTACGCTACTACACCACCTACCAGCTACTAATACTACATCGTTAAAAGTTTACACGTCTATTCAAGCCTCGTTGAAGTCATACTCCTACTAAAGGTTGAAGGTTTATATTACTGTACACCTAAGAATAATTACTGAATAACCGTAGACGTTCCTGTGCAAGGTTTCTTTTTTAGAAGATTTCCAAAGGAAACTTATTTATATACCAAATTAACAACCATAAAATCACAAACCAATCTACCATTGAGAATGTTAAATACACAAGGGTTGCATTATCCATACCTGTGTCTGACAAACAGTGGCTTTCCACGCCACTGGAATGTAATTGATTTGCCTTCTGGGATATCATCCATCTTTATTTCAATCTTAGCCAAGGCCAACACATCAGCAGAAGCAGCCATGGAGGAAATAAATTCAGTGACAATAGATTTTGCAGCATATATTCCAGAAACCGTACCACCTGGAATGGTAAGTGTACAAAATATGAAAATGTTGAGCATACTTCAATATAAACACAACTATAAAATGAAGTGCCATTTAACAAAAAATAATTTGCAAAGGTGTCAAAATGACAAGACCTAATTCTTTTTAGTTTAGTACTGCATGGCAATGTATAAAAATACTTCAACAAATTTCATACAAAAATGTGTACAGAATATATGTAATCCAAGTTAAGAAACTGAATTCCATACGCTAAAATCTTGTTAATACAGACTAAATGAAGGTGAAACCTGTCCAGATACACCGATAGTATGAATTCACTTCTACGCATGGTAAGCTATTGAATACTAATTCTTGAAATAAAATCATATGGAATGTAAATCTAGATTGATATGACAAATTTGGACGTACTTTGTAATTTTCCTAATGATACAAACCTGAGCTCTTTACTATGGCCATAAGTTTTCAGCATAGCTGGAATATAGCATAGCCCTAAACTTTTATGCGAGGTGTCAACGACCCTCTGCTAGTTAGCAGGGGTACCAGTCACACACTCACCCACTCAGATCCCTCTTTTGACTGCAGGCAGGACTTCTTTGGGGGACAAGTATGAGTACACAGTTTAAGTTTGCAGTTAGGAAATATACAAATTACTTCTAAATTTGTCATTTGTTCCTACAAAATACAATAATTCATTCTTCACTATGGAGACTCATCCTTAGATGGGTGGAAGTCCAAAACCCAACTGGCTGGAAAACTTGCCATGGGGGTACAAATCTGAGCTCAAGAAGAGTGCGAGAGATGTACCCTGACACCTCGTGAACTCTCAGTCTGGTAACCTGGAGAGTTGATAGCCTGGGCAATAATGGGCAATAACAGGGAAACAAGCACTGTGACTTGGTCAGTTGGTCAGGTAAAAATAAAGTGATAAGCACTTCTTCATACTTAAACCTAGACATTCCCCATCTACCCCTAGCAGGGAATTCATGTGCCCAAAGAGAAGAGAAGATGAAGGAAGAAAAGGCCAGTCATTCTATTCATCCATTACAGACTAATACCGGGTAACGTATACCCTCGACCGACTGCTACTAGTCCTGTAAGGGAGCTGAGGTAGCTTACACCACTTGCTGAGCAAACACCATAGGTTCAAAAGTACAAGTAATGGGCGGTAAAGCTTGCCTGTCTTCGCCAAATGCCAGCTTGGAGTACCTGCATCACCGATGTTTCTCTTAAACGCTGAGAACGTACTTATGACCCTAACACTGTGAGCTCAGTGTCTTCGATCTCATTAAGGAGAGTCGGGATTTAAGGCACAGTTAATAACCTGCTAAATCCATGAATCCCGTCTTAGTGACTCCTTTTGACCCTGCTCGTACTCAAACATTTAATGCCTCGCAAACGTGAACGTCGTTCTCATGAACAGTACCCTTGCGAACGTGAACGCCGCCCTCGTGAATGGAAGCGTCGTCCTTCCGAGCGCCGTTCTCGTGATCTAGATCGCAGAGATCTAGAACACGAGTTTCACCCAGTTAGACTTTGCTTCCCATAAGACTTGAGAATCCTGGATTCTTAGCTTAGGATTTCA